>NC_134690.1:8629814-8733778 GCF_050947455.1 Rhinoderma darwinii | reverse complement strand
TATAGTGATATGGAGCATGCTGGTATAACCTGGGTATATGCTGTATATAATTATATATGTACAGCTGGTATAAGTTATACATCTTCTTGTATATAGTGATATGGAGCATGCTGGTATAACCTGGGTATCTTCTGTATATAATGATATATGTACAGCTGGTATAAGTTATACATCTTCTTGTATATAGTGATATGGAGAATGCTGGTATAACCTGGATGTATAATTCTGTATATAATTATATATGTACAGCTGGTATAAGTTATACATCTTCTTGTATATAATGATATGGAGGAGGCTGGTATGACCTGGGTATATTCTGTATATAATTATATATGTACAGCTGGTATAAGTTATACATGTTCCTGTATATAGTGATATGGAACATGCTGGTATAACCTGGGTATCTTCTGTATATAATTATATATGTACAGCTGTTATAAGTTATACATGTTCCTGTATATAGTGATATGGAGCATGCTGGTATAACCTGGGTATCTTCTGTATATAATTATATATGTACAGCTGGTATAAGTTATACATCTTCCTGTATATAGTGATATGGAGCATGCTGGTATAACCTGGGTATCTTCTGTATATAATTATATATGTACAGCTGGTATAAGTTATACATCTTCTTGTATATAGTGATATGGAGCATGCTGGTATAACCTGGCTATCTTCTGTATATAATGATATATGTACAGCTGGTATAAGTTATACATCTTCTTGTATATAGTGATATGGAGCATGCATGTATAACCTGTGTATATTATGTATATAATTATATATGTACAGCTGGTATAAGTTATACATCTTCTTGCATATAATGTTATGGAGCAGGCTGGTATAACCTGGGTATATTCTGTATATAATTATATATGTACAGCTGGTATAAGTTATACATCTTTTTGTATATAGTGATATGGAACATGCTGGTATAACCTGGGTATCTTCTGTATATAATTATATATGTACAGCTGGTATAAGTTATACATCTTCTTGTATATAGTGATATGGAGCATGCTGGTATAACCTGGGTATCTTCTGTATATAATTATATATGTACAGCTGGTATAAGTTATACATCATCTTGTATATAGTGATATAGAGCATGCTGGTATAACCTGGGTATCTCCTGTATATAATTATATATGTACAGCTGGTATAAGGTATACATCTTCTTGTATATAGTGATATGGAACATGCTGGTATAACCTGGGCATCTTCTGTATATAATTATATATGTACAGCTGGTATAAGTTATACATCTTCCTGTATATAGTGATATGGAGCATGCTGGAATAACCTGGGTAACTTCTGTATATAATTATATATGTGCAGCTGGTATAAGTTATACATCTTCCTGTATATAGTGATATGGAGCATGCTGGTATAACCTGGGTATCTCCTGTATATAATGATATATGTACAGCTGGTAAAAGTTATACATCTTCTTGTATATAGTGATATGGAGCATGCTGGTATAACCTGGGTATCTTCTGTATAGAATTATATATGTACAGCTGGTATAAGTTATACATCTTCTTGTATATAGTGATAAGGAGCAGGCTGGTATAACCTGGGTATATTCTGTATATAATTATATATGTACAGCTGGTATAAGTTATACATCTTTTTGTATATAGTGATATGGAGCAGGCTGGTATAACCTGGGTATATTCTGTATATAATTATATATGTACAGCTGGTATAAGTTATACATCTTTTTGTATATAGTGATATGGAGCATGCTGGTATAACATTGGTATCTTCTGTATATAATTATATATGTACAGCTGGTATAAGTTATATATCTTCTTGTATATAGTGATATGGAGCATGCTGGTATAACCTGGGTATCTTCTGTATATAATTATATATGTACAGCTGGTATAAGTTATACATCTTCTTGTATATAGTGCTATGGAGCATGCTGGTATAACCTGGGTATCTTCTGTATATAATTATATGTGTACAGCTGGTATAAGTTATACATCTTCTTGTATATAGTGATATGGAGCATGCTGGTATAAACTGGGTATCTTCTGTATATAATTATATATGTACAGCTGGTATAAGTTATACATCTTCTTGTATATAGTGATATGGAGCATGCTGGTATAACCTGGGTATCTTCTGTATATAATTATATATGTACAGCTGGTATAAGTTATACATCTTCTTGTGTATAGTGATATGGAGCATGCTGGTATAACCTGGGTATCTTCTGTATATAATTATATATGTACAGCTGGTATAAGTTATACATCTTCTTGTATATAGTGATATGGAGCATGCTGGTATAACCTGGGTATCTTCTGTATATAATTATATATGTACAGCTGGTATAAGTTACAAATCTTCTTGTATATAGTGATATGGAGCATGCTGGTATAACCTGGGTATATTCTGTATATAATTATATATGTACAGCTGGTATAAGTTATACATCTTCTTGTATATAGTGATATGGAGCATGCTGGTATAACCTGGGTATCTTCTGTATATAATGATATATGTACAGCTGGTATAAGTTATACATCTTCTTGTATATAGTGATATGGAGAATGCTGGTATAACCTGGATGTATAATTCTGTATATAATTATATATGTACAGCTGGTATAAGTTATACATCTTCTTGTATATAATGATATGGAGGAGGCTGGTATGACCTGGGTATATTCTGTATATAATTATATATGTACAGCTGGTATAAGTTATACATGTTCCTGTATATAGTGATATGGAACATGCTGGTATAACCTGGGTATCTTCTGTATATAATTATATATGTACAGCTGTTATAAGTTATACATGTTCCTGTATATAGTGATATGGAGCATGCTGGTATAACCTGGGTAACTTCTGTATATAATTATATATGTGCAGCTGGTATAAGTTATACATCTTCTTGTATATAGTGATATGGAGCATGCTGGTATAACCTGGCTATCTTCTGTATATAATGATATATGTACAGCTGGTATAAGTTATACATCTTCTTGTATATAGTGATATGGAGCATGCATGTATAACCTGTGTATATTATGTATATAATTATATATGTACAGCTGGTATAAGTTTTACATCTTCTTGCATATAATGATATGGAACAGGCTGGTATAACCTGGGTATATTCTGTATATAATTATATATGTACAGCTGGTATAAGTTATACATCTTTTTGTATATAGTGATATGGAACATGCTGGTATAACCTGGGTATCTTCTGTATATAATTATATATGTACAGCTGGTATAAGTTATACATCTTCTTGTATATAGTGATATGGAGCATGCTGGTATAACCTGGGTATCTTCTGTATATAATTATATATGTACAGCTGGTATAAGTTATACATCTTCTTGTATATAGTGATATAGAGCATGCTGGTATAACCTGGGTATCTACTGTATATAATTATATATGTACAACTGGTATCAGTTACACATCTTCTTGTATATAGTGATATGGAGCATCCTGGTATAACCTGGGTATCTGCTGTATGTAATTATATATGTACAGCTGGTATAATTTATACATCTTTTTGTATATAGTGATATGGAACATGCTGGTATAACCTGGGCATCTTCTGTATATAATTATATATGTACAGCTGGTATAAGTTATACATCTTCCTGTATATAGTGATATGGAGCATGCTGGAATAACCTGGGTAACTTCTGTATATAATTATATATGTGCAGCTGGTATAAGTTATACATCTTCCTGTATATAGTGATATGGAGCATGCTGGTATAACCTGGGTATCTCCTGTATATAATGATATATGTACAGCTGGTAAAAGTTATACATCTTCTTGTATATAGTGATATGGAGCATGCTGGTATAACCTGGGTATCTTCTGCATATAATTATATATGTACAGCTGGTATAAGTTATACATCTTCTTGTATATAGTGATATGGAGCATGCTGGTATAACCTGGGTATCTTCTGCATATAATTATATATGTACAGCTGGTATAAGTTATACATCTTCTTGTATATAGTGATATGGAGCATGCTGGTATAACCTGGGTATCTTCTGTATGGAATTATATATGTACAGCTGGTATAAGTTATACATCTTCTTGTATATAGTGATATGGAGCATGCTGGCATAACCTGGGTATCTTCTGTATATAATTATATATGTACAGCTGTTATAAGTTATACATCTTCTTGTACATAGTGATATGGAACATGCTGGTATAAACTGGGTATCTTCTGTATATAATAATATATGTACAGCTGGTATAAGTTATACATGTTCCTGTATATAGTGATATGGAGCATGCTGGTATAACCTGGGTATCTTCTGTATATAATTATATATGTACAGCTGGTATAAGTTATAAATCTTCTTGTATATAGTGATATGGAGCAGGCTGGTATAACCTGGGTATATTCTGTATATAATTATATATGTACAGCTGGTATAAGTTATACATCTTCTTGTATATAGTGATATGGAGCATGCTGGTATAACCTGGGTATCTTCTGTATATAACTATATATATGTACAGCTGGTATAAGTTATACATCTTCTTGTATATAGTGATATGGAGCAGGCTGGTATAACCTGGGTATATTCTGTATATAATTATATATGTACAGCTGGTATAAGTTATACATCTTCTTGTATATAGTGATATGGAGCATGCTGGTATAACCTGGGTATCTTCTGTATATAATTATATATGTACAGCTGGTATAAGTTATACATCTTCTTGTATATAGTGATATGGAGCATGCTGGTATAACCTGGGTATCTTCTGTATATAATTATATATGTACAGCTGGTATAAGTTATAAATCTTCTTGTATATAGTGATATGGAGCATGCTGGTATAACCTGGGTATCTTCTGTATATAATTATATATGTACAGCTGGTATAAGTTATACATCTTCTTGTATATAGTGATATGGAGCATGCTGGTATAACCTGGGTATCTTCTGTATATAATTATATATGTACAGCTGGTATAAGTTCTACATCTTCTTGTATATAGTGATATGGAACATGCTGGTATAACCTGGGTATCTTCTGTATATAATGATATATGTACAGCTGGTATAAGTTATACATCTTCCTGTATATAGTGATATGGAGCACGCTGGTATCACCTGGGTAACTTCTGTATATAATTATATATGTGCAGCTGGTATAAGTTATACATCTTCTTGTATATAGTGATATGGAGCATGCTGGTATAACCTGGGTATCTTCTGTATATAATGATATATGTACAGCTGGTATAAGTTATACATCTTCTTGTATATAGTGATATGGAGCATGCATGTATAACCTGGGTATATTATGTATATAATTATATATGTACAGCTGGTATAAGTTACACATCTTCTTGTATATAGTGATATGGAGCATGCTGGTATAACCTAGGTATCTCCTGTATATAATTATATATGTACAGCTGGTATAAGTTATACATCTTCTTGTATATAGTGATATGGAGCATGCTGGTATAACCTGGATGTATAATTCTGTATATAATTATATATGTACAGCTGGTATAAGTTATACATCTTCTTGTATATAATGATATGGAGCAGGCTGGTATAACCTGGGTATATTCTGTATATAATTATATATGTACAGCTGGTATAAGTTATACATCTTTTTGTATATAGTGATATGGAACATGCTGGTATAACCTGGGCATCTTCTGTATGTAATTATATATGTACAGCTGGTATAAGTTACACATCTTCTTGTATATAGTGATATGGAGCATGCTGGTATAACCTGGGTATTTTCTGTATATAATTATATATGTACAGCTGGTATAAGTTATACATCTTCTTGTATATAGTGATATGGAGCATGCTGGTATAACCTGGGTATCTTCTGTATATAATTATATATGTACAGCTGGTATAAGTTATACATCTTCTTGTATATAGTGCTATGGAGCATGCTGGTATAACCTGGGTATCTTCTGTATATAATTATATGTGTACAGCTGGTATAAGTTATACATCTTCTTGTATATAGTGATATGGAGCATGCTGGTATAAACTGGGTATCTTCTGTATATAATTATATATGTACAGCTGGTATAAGTTATACATCTTCTTGTATATAGTGATATGGAGCATGCTGGTATAACCTGGGTATCTTCTGTATATAATTATATATGTACAGCTGGTATAAGTTATACATCTTCTTGTGTATAGTGATATGGAGCATGCTGGTATAACCTGGGTATCTTCTGTATATAATTATATATGTACAGCTGGTATAAGTTATACATCTTCTTGTATATAGTGATATGGAGCATGCTGGTATAACCTGGGTATCTTCTGTATATAATTATATATGTACAGCTGGTATAAGTTACAAATCTTCTTGTATATAGTGATATGGAGCATGCTGGTATAACCTGGGTATATTCTGTATATAATTATATATGTACAGCTGGTATAAGTTATACATCTTCTTGTATATAGTGATATGGAGCATGCTGGTATAACCTGGGTATCTTCTGTATATAATGATATATGTACAGCTGGTATAAGTTATACATCTTCTTGTATATAGTGATATGGAGAATGCTGGTATAACCTGGATGTATAATTCTGTATATAATTATATATGTACAGCTGGTATAAGTTATACATCTTCTTGTATATAATGATATGGAGGAGGCTGGTATGACCTGGGTATATTCTGTATATAATTATATATGTACAGCTGGTATAAGTTATACATGTTCCTGTATATAGTGATATGGAACATGCTGGTATAACCTGGGTATCTTCTGTATATAATTATATATGTACAGCTGTTATAAGTTATACATGTTCCTGTATATAGTGATATGGAGCATGCTGGTATAACCTGGGTAACTTCTGTATATAATTATATATGTGCAGCTGGTATAAGTTATACATCTTCTTGTATATAGTGATATGGAGCATGCTGGTATAACCTGGCTATCTTCTGTATATAATGATATATGTACAGCTGGTATAAGTTATACATCTTCTTGTATATAGTGATATGGAGCATGCATGTATAACCTGTGTATATTATGTATATAATTATATATGTACAGCTGGTATAAGTTATACATCTTCTTGCATATAATGATATGGAGCAGGCTGGTATAACCTGGGTATATTCTGTATATAATTATATATGTACAGCTGGTATAAGTTATACATCTTTTTGTATATAGTGATATGGAACATGCTGGTATAACCTGGGTATCTTCTGTATATAATTATATATGTACAGCTGGTATAAGTTATACATCTTCTTGTATATAGTGATATGGAGCATGCTGGTATAACCTGGGTATCTTCTGTATATAATTATATATGTACAGCTGGTATAAGTTATACATCTTCTTGTATATAGTGATATAGAGCATGCTGGTATAACCTGGGTATCTACTGTATATAATTATATATGTACAACTGGTATCAGTTACACATCTTCTTGTATATAGTGATATGGAGCATCCTGGTATAACCTGGGTATCTGCTGTATGTAATTATATATGTACAGCTGGTATAATTTATACATCTTTTTGTATATAGTGATATGGAACATGCTGGTATAACCTGGGCATCTTCTGTATATAATTATATATGTACAGCTGGTATAAGTTATACATCTTCCTGTATATAGTGATATGGAGCATGCTGGAATAACCTGGGTAACTTCTGTATATAATTATATATGTGCAGCTGGTATAAGTTATACATCTTCCTGTATATAGTGATATGGAGCATGCTGGTATAACCTGGGTATCTCCTGTATATAATGATATATGTACAGCTGGTAAAAGTTATACATCTTCTTGTATATAGTGATATGGAGCATGCTGGTATAACCTGGGTATCTTCTGCATATAATTATATATGTACAGCTGGTATAAGTTATACATCTTCTTGTATATAGTGATATGGAGCATGCTGGTATAACCTGGGTATCTTCTGCATATAATTATATATGTACAGCTGGTATAAGTTATACATCTTCTTGTATATAGTGATATGGAGCATGCTGGTATAACCTGGGTATCTTCTGTATGGAATTATATATGTACAGCTGGTATAAGTTATACATCTTCTTGTATATAGTGATATGGAGCATGCTGGCATAACCTGGGTATCTTCTGTATATAATTATATATGTACAGCTGTTATAAGTTATACATCTTCTTGTACATAGTGATATGGAACATGCTGGTATAAACTGGGTATCTTCTGTATATAATAATATATGTACAGCTGGTATAAGTTATACATGTTCCAGTATATAGTGATATGGAGCACGCTGGTGTAACCTGGGTATCTTCTGTATATAATTATATATGTTCAGCTGGTATAAGTTATACATCTTCTTGTACATAGTGATATGGAACATGCTGGTATAACCTGGGTATCTTCTGTATATAATGATATATGTACAGCTGGTATAAGTTATACATGTTCCTGTATATAGTGATATGGAGCATGCTGGTATAACCTGGGTATCTTCTGTATATAATTATATATGTACAGCTGGTATAAGTTATAAATCTTCTTGTATATAGTGATATGGAGCAGGCTGGTATAACCTGGGTATATTCTGTATATAATTATATATGTACAGCTGGTATAAGTTATACATCTTTTTGTATATAGTGATATGGAACATGCTGGTATAACCTGGGTATCTTCTGTATATAATTATATATGTACAGCTGGTATAAGTTATACATCTTCTTGTATATAGTGATATGGAGCATGCTGGTATAACCTGGGTATCTTCTGTATATAACTATATATATGTACAGCTGGTATAAGTTATACATCTTCTTGTATATAGTGATATGGAGCAGGCTGGTATAACCTGGGTATATTCTGTATATAATTATATATGTACAGCTGGTATAAGTTATACATCTTCTTGTATATAGTGATATGGAGCATGCTGGTATAACCTGGGTATCTTCTGTATATAATTATATATGTACAGCTGGTATAAGTTATACATCTTCTTGTATATAGTGATATGGAGCATGCTGGTATAACCTGGGTATCTTCTGTATATAATTATATATGTACAGCTGGTATAAGTTATAAATCTTCTTGTATATAGTGATATGGAGCATGCTGGTATAACCTGGGTATCTTCTGTATATAATTATATATGTACAGCTGGTATAAGTTATACATCTTCTTGTATATAGTGATATGGAGCATGCTGGTATAACCTGGGTATCTTCTGTATATAATTATATATGTACAGCTGGTATAAGTTATACATCTTCTTGTATATAGTGATATGGAACATGCTGGTATAACCTGGGTATCTTCTGTATATAATGATATATGTACAGCTGGTATAAGTTATACATCTTCCTGTATATAGTGATATGGAGCACGCTGGTATAACCTGGGTAACTTCTGTATATAATTATATATGTGCAGCTGGTATAAGTTATACATCTTCTTGTATATAGTGATATGGAGCATGCTGGTATAACCTGGGTATCTTCTGTATATAATGATATATGTACAGCTGGTATAAGTTATACATCTTCTTGTATATAGTGATATGGAGCATGCATGTATAACCTGGGTATATTATGTATATAATTATATATGTACAGCTGGTATAAGTTACACATCTTCTTGTATATAGTGATATGGAGCATGCTGGTATAACCTAGGTATCTCCTGTATATAATTATATATGTACAGCTGGTATAAGTTATACATCTTCTTGTATATAGTGATATGGAGCATGCTGGTATAACCTGGATGTATAATTCTGTATATAATTATATATGTACAGCTGGTATAAGTTATACATCTTCTTCTATATAATGATATGGAGCAGGCTGGTATAACCTGGGTATATTCTGTATATAATTATATATGTACAGCTGGTATAAGTTATACATGTTCCTGTATATAGTGATATGGAACATGCTGGTATAACCTGGGTATCTTCTGTATATAATTATATATGTACAGCTGGTATAAGTTATACATCTTCTTGTATATAGTGATATGGAGCATGCTGGTATAACCTGGGTATCTTCTGTATATAATGATATATGTACAGCTGGTATAAGTTATACATCTTCCTGTATATAGTGATATGGAGCACGCTGGTATAACCTGGGTAACTTCTGTATATAATTATATATGTGCAGCTGGTATAAGTTATACATCTTCTTGTATATAGTGATATGGAGCATGCTGGTATAACCTGGGTATCTTCTGTATATAATGATATATGTACAGCTGGTATAAGTTATACATATCTTCTTGTATATAGTGATATGGAGCATGCATGTATAACCTGGGTATATTATGTATATAATTATATATGTACAGCTGGTATAAGTTATACATCTTCTTGTATATAATGATATGGAGCAGGCTGGTATAACCTGGGTATATTCTGTATATAATTATATATGTACAGCTGGTATAAGTTATACATCTTCTTGTATATAGTGATATGGAGCATGCTGGTATAACCTGGGTATCTTCTGTATATAACTATATATATGTACAGCTGGTATAAGTTATACATCTTCTTGTATATAGTGATATGGAGCAGACTGGTATAACCTGGGTATCTTCTGTATATAATTATATATGTACAGCTGGTATAAGTTATATATCTTCTTGTATATAGTGATATGGAGCATGCTGGTATAACCTGGGTATATTCTGTATATAACTATATATATGTACAGCTGGTATAAGTTATACATCTTCTTGTATATAGTGATATGGAGCAGGCTGGTATAACCTGGGTATCTTCTGTATATAATTATATATGTACAGCTGGTATAAGTTATACATCTTCTTGTATATAGTGATATGGAACATGCTGGTATAACCTGGGTATCTTCTGTATATAATGATATATGTACAGCTGGTATAAGTTATACATCTTCCTGTATATAGTGATATGGAGCACGCTGGTATAACCTGGGTAACTTCTGTATATAATTATATATGTGCAGCTGGTATAAGTTATACATCTTCTTGTATATAGTGATATGGAGCATGCTGGTATAACCTGGGTATCTTCTGTATATAATGATATATGTACAGCTGGTATAAGTTATACATCTTCTTGTATATAGTGATATGGAGCATGCATGTATAACCTGGGTATATTATGTATATAATTATATATGTACAGCTGGTATAAGTTACACATCTTCTTGTATATAGTGATATGGAGCATGCTGTTATAACCTAGGTATCTCCTGTATATAATTATATATGTACAGCTGGTATAAGTTATACATCTTCTTGTATATAGTGATATGGAGCATGCTGGTATAACCTGGATGTATAATTCTGTATATAATTATATATGTACAGCTGGTATAAGTTATACATCTTCTTGTATATAATGATATGGAGCAGGCTGGTATAACCTGGGTATATTCTGTATATAATTATATATGTACAGCTGGTATAAGTTATACATGTTCCTGTATATAGTGATATGGAACATGCTGGTATAACCTGGGTATCTTCTGTATATAATTATATATGTACAGCTGGTATAAGTTATACATCTTCTTGTATATAGTGATATGGAGCATGCTGGTATAACCTGCGTATCTTCTGTATATAATGATATATGTACAGCTGGTATAAGTTATACATCTTCCTGTATATAGTGATATGGAGCACGCTGGTATAACCTGGGTAACTTCTGTATATAATTATATATGTGCAGCTGGTATAAGTTATACATCTTCTTGTATATAGTGATATGGAGCATGCTGGTATAACCTGGGTATCTTCTGTATATAATGATATATGTACAGCTGGTATAAGTTATACATATCTTCTTGTATATAGTGATATGGAGCATGCATGTATAACCTGGGTATATTATGTATATAATTATATATGTACAGCTGGTATAAGTTATACATCTTCTTGTATATAATGATATGGAGCAGGCTGGTATAACCTGGGTATATTCTGTATATAATTATATATGTACAGCTGGTATAAGTTATACATCTTCTTGTATATAGTGATATGGAGCATGCTGGTATAACCTGGGTATCTTCTGTATATAACTATATATATGTACAGCTGGTATAAGTTATACATCTTCTTGTATATAGTGATATGGAGCAGACTGGTATAACCTGGGTATCTTCTGTATATAATTATATATGTACAGCTGGTATAAGTTATATATCTTCTTGTATATAGTGATATGGAGCATGCTGGTATAACCTGGGTATATTCTGTATATAACTATATATATGTACAGCTGGTATAAGTTATACATCTTCTTGTATATAGTGATATGGAGCAGGCTGGTATAACCTGGGTATATTCTGTATATAATTATATATGTACAGCTGGTATAAGTTATACATCTTTTTGTATATAGTGATATGGAGCATGCTGGTATAACATGGGTATCTTCTGTATATAATTATATATGTACAGCTGGTATAAGTTATACATCTTCTTGTATATAGTGATATGGAGCAGGCTGGTATAACCTGGGTATATTCTGTATATAATTATATATGTACAGCTGGTATAAGTTATACATCTTCTCGTATATAATGATATGGAGCATGCTGGTATAACCTGGGTATCTCCTGTATATAATTATATATGTACAGCTGGTATAAGTTATACATCTTCTTGTATATATTGATATGGAGCATGCTGGTATAAGCTGGGTATCTTCTGTATATAATTATATATGTACAGCTGGTATAAGTTATACATCTTCTTGTATATAGTGATATGGAGCATACTGGTATAACCTGGGTATCTTCTGTATATAATGATATATGTACAGCTGGTATAAGTTATACATCTTCTTGTATATAGTGATATGGAGCATGCTGGAATAACCTGGGTATCTTCTGTATATAATTATATATGTACAGCTGGTATATTATACATCTTCTTGTATATAGTGATATGGAGCATGCTGGGATAACCTGGGTATCTTCTGTATATAATTATATATGTACAGCTGGTATATTATACATCTTCTTGTATATAGTGATATGGAGCATGCTGGGATAACCTGGGTATCTTCTGTATATAATTATATATGTACAGCTGGTATAAGTTGTACATCTTCTTGTATATAGTCATATGGAGCATGCTGGTATAACCTGGGTATCTCCTGTATATAATTATATATGTACAGCTGGTATAAGTTATACATCATATTGTATATAGTGATATGGAGCATGCTGGTATAACCTGGGTATCTTCTGTATATAATTATATATGTACAGCTGGTATAAGTTATACATCTTCTTGTATATAGTGATATGGAGCATGCTGGTATAACATGGGTATCTTCTGTATATAATTATACATGTACAGCTGGTATAAGTTATACATCTTCTTGTATATAGTGATATGGAGCATGCTGGTATAACCTGGGTATCTTCTGTATATAAGTATATATGTACAGCTGGTATAAGTTATACATCTTCTTGTTTATAGTGATATGGAGCATGCTGGTATAACCTGGGTATCTTCTGTATATAATTATATATGTACAGCTGGTATAAGTTATACATCTTCTTGTATATAGTGGTATGGAGCATGCTGGTATAACCTGGGTATCTTCTGTATATAACTATATATATGTACAGCTGGTATAAGTTATACATCTTCTTGTATATAGTGATATGGAGCAGACTGGTATAACCTGGGTATCTTCTGTATATAATTATATATGTACAGCTGGTATAAGTTATATATCTTCTTGTATATAGTGATATGGAGCATGCTGGTATAACCTGGGTATCTTCTGTATATAACTATATATATGTACAGCTGGTATAAGTTATACATCTTCTTGTATATAGTGATATGGAGCAGGCTGGTATAACCTGGGTATATTCTGTATATAATTATATATGTACAGCTGGTATAAGTTATACATCTTCTTGTATATAGTGATATGGAGCATGCTGGTATAACATGGGTATCTTCTGTATATAATTATACATGTACAGCTGGTATAAGTTATACATCTTCTTGTATATAGTGATATGGAGCATGCTGGTATAACCTGGGTATCTTCTGTATATAATTATATATGTACAGCTGGTATAAGTTATACATCTTCTTGTATATAGTGATATGGAGCATGCTGGTATAACCTGGGTATCTCCTGTATATAATTATATATGTACAGCTGGTATAAATTATACATCATATTGTATATAGTGATATGGAGCATGCTGGTATAACCTGGGTATCTTCTGTATATAATTATATATGTACAGCTGGTATAAGTTATACATCTTTTTGTATATAGTGATATGGAGCATGCTGGTATAACATGGGTATCTTCTGTATATAATTATATATGTACAGCTGGTATAAGTTATACATCTTCTTGTATATAGTGATATGGAGCAGGCTGGTATAACCTGGGTATATTCTGTATATAATTATATATGTACAGCTGGTATAAGTTATACATCTTCTCGTATATAATGATATGGAGCATGCTGGTATAACCTGGGTATCTCCTGTATATAATTATATATGTACAGCTGGTATAAGTTATACATCTTCTTGTATATATTGATATGGAGCATGCTGGTATAAGCTGGGTATCTTCTGTATATAATTATATATGTACAGCTGGTATAAGTTATACATCTTCTTGTATATAGTGATATGGAGCATACTGGTATAACCTGGGTATCTTCTGTATATAATGATATATGTACAGCTGGTATAAGTTATACATCTTCTTGTATATAGTGATATGGAGCATGCTGGAATAACCTGGGTATCTTCTGTATATAATTATATATGTACAGCTGGTATATTATACATCTTCTTGTATATAGTGATATGGAGCATGCTGGGATAACCTGGGTATCTTCTGTATATAATTATATATGTACAGCTGGTATATTATACATCTTCTTGTATATAGTGATATGGAGCATGCTGGGATAACCTGTGTATCTTCTGTATATAATTATATATGTACAGCTGGTATAAGTTGTACATCTTCTTGTATATAGTGATATGGAGCATGCTGGTATAACCTGGGTATCTCCTGTATATAATTATATATGTACAGCTGGTATAAGTTATACATCATATTGTATATAGTGATATGGAGCATGCTGGTATAACCTGGGTATCTTCTGTATATAATTATATATGTACAGCTGGTATAAGTTATACATCTTCTTGTATATAGTGATATGGAGCATGCTGGTATAACATGGGTATCTTCTGTATATAATTATACATGTACAGCTGGTATAAGTTATACATCTTCTTGTATATAGTGATATGGAGCATGCTGGTATAACCTGGGTATCTTCTGTATATAAGTATATATGTACAGCTGGTATAAGTTATACATCTTCTTGTTTATAGTGATATGGAGCATGCTGGTATAACCTGGGTATCTTCTGTATATAATTATATATGTACAGCTGGTATAAGTTATACATCTTCTTGTATATAGTGGTATGGAGCATGCTGGTATAACCTGGGTATCTTCTGTATATAACTATATATATGTACAGCTGGTATAAGTTATACATCTTCTTGTATATAGTGATATGGAGCAGACTGGTATAACCTGGGTATCTTCTGTATATAATTATATATGTACAGCTGGTATAAGTTATATATCTTCTTGTATATAGTGATATGGAGCATGCTGGTATAACCTGGGTATCTTCTGTATATAACTATATATATGTACAGCTGGTATAAGTTATACATCTTCTTGTATATAGTGATATGGAGCAGGCTGGTATAACCTGGGTATATTCTGTATATAATTATATATGTACAGCTGGTATAAGTTATACATCTTCTTGTATATAGTGATATGGAGCATGCTGGTATAACCTGGGTATCTTCTGTATATAATTATATATGTACAGCTGGTATAAGTTATACATCTTCTTGTATATAGTGATATGGAGCATGCTGGTATAACCTGGGTATCTCCTGTATATAATTATATATGTACAGCTGGTATAAGTTATACATCATATTGTATATAGTGATATGGAGCATGCTGGTATAACCTGGGTATCTTCTGTATATAATTATATATGTACAGCTGGTATAAGTTATACATCTTCTTGTATATAGTGATATGGAGCATGCTGGTATAACATGGGTATCTTCTGTATATAATTATACATGTACAGCTGGTATAAGTTATACATCTTCTTGTATATAGTGATATGGAGCATGCTGGTATAACCTGGGTATCTTCTGTATATAATTATATATGTACAGCTGGTATAAGTTATACATCTTCTTGTATATAGTGATATGGAGCATGCTGGTATAACCTGGGTATCTCCTGTATATAATTATATATGTACAGCTGGTATAAATTATACATCATATTGTATATAGTGATATGGAGCATGCTGGTATAACCTGGGTATCTTCTGTATATAATTATATATGTACAGCTGGTATAAGTTATACATCTTCTTGTATATAGTGATATGGAGCATGCTGGTATAACATGGGTATCTTCTGTATATAATTATACATGTACAGCTGGTATAAGTTATACATCTTCTTGTATATAGTGATATGGAGAATGCTGGTATAACCTGGGTATCTTCTGTATATAAGTATATATGTACAGCTGGTATAAGTTATACATCTTCTTGTTTATAGTGATATGGAGCATGCTGGTATAACCTGGGTATCTTCTGTATATAATTATATATGTACAGCTGGTATAAGTTATACATCTTCTTGTATATAGTGGTATGGAGCATGCTGGTATAACCTGGGTATCTTCTGTATATAACTATATATATGTACAGCTGGTATAAGTTATACATCTTCTTGTATATAGTGATATGGAGCAGACTGGTATAACCTGGGTATCTTCTGTATATAATTATATATGTACAGCTGGTATAAGTTATATATCTTCTTGTATATAGTGATATGGAGCATGCTGGTATAACCTGGGTATCTTCTGTATATAACTATATATATGTACAGCTGGTATAAGTTATACATCTTCTTGTATATAGTGATATGGAGCAGGCTGGTATAACCTGGGTATATTCTGTATATAATTATATATGTACAGCTGGTATAAGTTATACATCTTCTTGTATATAGTGATATGGAGCATGCTGGTATAACCTGGGTATCTTCTGTATATAATTATATATGTACAGCTGGTATAAGTTATACATCTTCTTGTATATAGTGATATGGAGCATGCTGGTATAACCTGGGTATCTCCTGTATATAATTATATATGTACAGCTGGTATAAGTTATACATCATATTGTATATAGTGATATGGAGCATGCTGGTATAACCTGGGTATCTTCTGTATATAATTATATATGTACAGCTGGTATAAGTTATACATCTTCTTGTATATAGTGATATGGAGCATGCTGGTATAACATGGGTATCTTCTGTATATAATTATACATGTACAGCTGGTATAAGTTATACATCTTCTTGTATATAGTGATATGGAGCATGCTGGTATAACCTGGGTATCTTCTGTATATAATTATATATGTACAGCTGGTATAAGTTATACATCTTCTTGTATATAGTGATATGGAGCATGCTGGTATAACCTGGGTATCTCCTGTATATAATTATATATGTACAGCTGGTATAAATTATACATCATATTGTATATAGTGATATGGAGCATGCTGGTATAACCTGGGTATCTTCTGTATATAATTATATATGTACAGCTGGTATAAGTTATACATCTTTTTGTATATAGTGATATGGAGCATGCTGGTATAACATGGGTATCTTCTGTATATAATTATATATGTACAGCTGGTATAAGTTATACATCTTCTTGTATATAGTGATATGGAGCAGGCTGGTATAACCTGGGTATATTCTGTATATAATTATATATGTACAGCTGGTATAAGTTATACATCTTCTCGTATATAATGATATGGAGCATGCTGGTATAACCTGGGTATCTCCTGTATATAATTATATATGTACAGCTGGTATAAGTTATACATCTTCTTGTATATATTGATATGGAGCATGCTGGTATAAGCTGGGTATCTTCTGTATATAATTATATATGTACAGCTGGTATAAGTTATACATCTTCTTGTATATAGTGATATGGAGCATACTGGTATAACCTGGGTATCTTCTGTATATAATGATATATGTACAGCTGGTATAAGTTATACATCTTCTTGTATATAGTGATATGGAGCATGCTGGAATAACCTGGGTATCTTCTGTATATAATTATATATGTACAGCTGGTATATTATACATCTTCTTGTATATAGTGATATGGAGCATGCTGGGATAACCTGGGTATCTTCTGTATATAATTATATATGTACAGCTGGTATATTATACATCTTCTTGTATATAGTGATATGGAGCATGCTGGGATAACCTGGGTATCTTCTGTATATAATTATATATGTACAGCTGGTATAAGTTGTACATCTTCTTGTATATAGTGATATGGAGCATGCTGGTATAACCTGGGTATCTCCTGTATATAATTATATATGTACAGCTGGTATAAGTTATACATCATATTGTATATAGTGATATGGAGCATGCTGGTATAACCTGGGTATCTTCTGTATATAATTATATATGTACAGCTGGTATAAGTTATACATCTTCTTGTATATAGTGATATGGAGCATGCTGGTATAACATGGGTATCTTCTGTATATAATTATACATGTACAGCTGGTATAAGTTATACATCTTCTTGTATATAGTGATATGGAGCATGCTGGTATAACCTGGGTATCTTCTGTATATAAGTATATATGTACAGCTGGTATAAGTTATACATCTTCTTGTTTATAGTGATATGGAGCATGCTGGTATAACCTGGGTATCTTCTGTATATAATTATATATGTACAGCTGGTATAAGTTATACATCTTCTTGTATATAGTGGTATGGAGCATGCTGGTATAACCTGGGTATCTTCTGTATATAACTATATATATGTACAGCTGGTATAAGTTATACATCTTCTTGTATATAGTGATATGGAGCAGACTGGTATAACCTGGGTATCTTCTGTATATAATTATATATGTACAGCTGGTATAAGTTATATATCTTCTTGTATATAGTGATATGGAGCATGCTGGTATAACCTGGGTATCTTCTGTATATAACTATATATATGTACAGCTGGTATAAGTTATACATCTTCTTGTATATAGTGATATGGAGCAGGCTGGTATAACCTGGGTATATTCTGTATATAATTATATATGTACAGCTGGTATAAGTTATACATCTTCTTGTATATAGTGATATGGAGCATGCTGGTATAACCTGGGTATCTTCTGTATATAATTATATATGTACAGCTGGTATAAGTTATACATCTTCTTGTATATAGTGATATGGAGCATGCTGGTATAACCTGGGTATCTCCTGTATATAATTATATATGTACAGCTGGTATAAGTTATACATCATATTGTATATAGTGATATGGAGCATGCTGGTATAACCTGGGTATCTTCTGTATATAATTATATATGTACAGCTGGTATAAGTTATACATCTTCTTGTATATAGTGATATGGAGCATGCTCGTATAACATGGGTATCTTCTGTATATAATTATACATGTACAGCTGGTATAAGTTATACATCTTCTTGTATATAGTGATATGGAGCATGCTGGTATAACCTGGGTATCTTCTGTATATAATTATATATGTACAGCTGGTATAAGTTATACATCTTCTTGTATATAGTGATATGGAGCATGCTGGTATAACCTGGGTATCTCCTGTATATAATTATATATGTACAGCTGGTATAAATTATACATCATATTGTATATAGTGATATGGAGCATGCTGGTATAACCTGGGTATCTTCTGTATATAATTATATATGTACAGCTGGTATAAGTTATACATCTTCTTGTATATAGTGATATGGAGCATGCTGGTATAACATGGGTATCTTCTGTATATAATTATACATGTACAGCTGGTATAAGTTATACATCTTCTTGTTTATAGTGATATGGAGCATGCTGGTATAACCTGGGTATCTTCTGTATATAATTATATATGTACAGCTGGTATAAGTTATACATCTTCTTGTATATAGTGATATGGAGCATGCTGGTATAACCTGGCTATCTTCTGTATATAATTATATATGTACAGCTGGTATAAGTTATACATCTTCCTGTATATAGTGATATGGAACATGCTGGTATAACCTGGGTATCTTCTGTATATAATTATATATGTACAGCTGGTATAAGTTATACATCTTCTTGTATATAGTGATATGGAGCATGCTGGTATAACATGGGTATCTTCTGTATATAATTATACATGTACAGCTGGTATAAGTTATACATCTTCTTGTATATAGTGATATGGAACATGCTGGTATAACCTGGGTATCTCCTGTATATAATGATATATGTACAGCTGGTATAAGTTATACATCTTCTTGTATATAGTGATATGGAGCATGTGTAATGATGGGGGTAGGGAAACGGACAAGTGAGCCCTAATCTACCCGCCACTCTGTCCCTGCCTACTTGCAACGACCCGCCCTAGGTGACGGGGTACAACTGGGCGGCGGTCCCTACGCTCAGTAAGTGCACGAGACAAACAGACAAGGGTACACAAAGCTAAGGGAAAAGGGGCAGTTGCCCACGGCAACACCGTGAGCAACAAGAGTGGTGAACGAGCCGAGTCAAACCAGGAGTGTACGAGATACCAAACGCAGAGCAGGAGAGTAGTCAGCAAGCCAGGGTTAGTATGGAGCAGGATCTAATAGTCAGAAGCTGTAGCTGGGCCAGGAAACCACACGAGAAGAATCACAAGCAAAGGAGGAACAGGAAAGGATGGTATAAATAGACAGAGGGCGGGAGCTAGCTGAGTCTGGCCAGGCTGCGATAGGCTCTCCCACTCCTAAGCCTGCCAGCCTGAGTGGTGGAAGCTGGAGTCAGTCTCAGAGACATAGATTTAGGTGCAGACTGATTGCTTATGGGCGTATCCACAGAAGTTGTGCCTGGCAGATCCTTTACAGTACCCCCCCTTTTATGAGGGGCCACCGTACCCTTTCTAAGTGGACCTGGTTTATTGGGGAAACGGAGGTGGAACTTCCTGACCAATACCCCAGCGTGAACATCCCGGGCGGGTACCCAAGTCCTCTCCTCAGGCCCGTATTCTCTCCAATGGACCAGGTACTGGAGGGAGCCTTGGACCATCCTGCTGTCCACTATCTTGGCCACCTCGAATTCCACCCCCTCAGGGGTGAGAACGGGAACAGGAGGTTTCCTCGAGGGACCCAAGGACGGGGAGCAGCGTTTAAGGAGGGAGGCATGAAACACGTCGTGTATTCGAAAGGATGGGGGTAGGGAAATGGACAAGTGAGCCCTAATCTACCCGCCAGTCAGTAAGCCAGGGTCAGTATGGAGCAGGATCAAATAGTCAGAAGCTGTAGCTGGGCCAGGAAACCACACGATAAGAATCACAAGCAAAGGAGGAATAGGAAAGGCTGGTATAAATAGACAGAGGGCGGGAGCTAGCTCCGTCTGGCCAGGCTGCGATAGGCTCTCCCACTCCTAAGCCTGCCAGCCTGAGTGGTGGAAGCTGGAGTCAGTCTCAGAGACATAGACTCAGGTGCAGACTGATTGCCTATGGGCGTATCCACAGAAGTTGTGCCTGGCAGATCCTTTACAGCATGCATGTATAACCTGGGTATATTATGTATATAATTATATATGTACAGCTGGTATAAGTTATACATCTTCTTGTATATAGCGATATAGAGCATGCTGGTATAACCTGGGTATATAGCTATTTGTATATATGGAGCAGTGCACGTATAGCAAACTATAAGAAGTCAGGACGTTGTATGCGACGCAGATTTTAGGACTTGTGTTGAATCCCGTATGGTCCGTAGCATGGTGAGGGGACTCGGAGGGGAGAAGCAAGAGGAGTGGTGAGGTGAGTATAATGTGTGGGCAGAAATAGTTTTCGCACTTTTTTTTCCTATGAGTTCACACGGCGGATGCGGTAGAATGATGGGTTACCGAGAGTGGTCTACTAGCCTAATGAGGTGGTCTTGAGCCAAGGTTCTGAACATGTGAAACGTGTAGCCAAAGGGGGTACACATCCCGTCTATAGGGTGTAGTCACATCATCCTCATGTTGGACTTTTAATAGGAACAGTGTCTGATCATAGTCTTGTGAGGTACTTTGCCGCTAGGTCTCAGGTACATGAAGTGGTTAATATTTTGTTCCCTGGTCTATTTATTACTAGACATTGAACTGTGATTGGGGATTGTCCATGTCCGGCTATGGTCACCGCTGCTCCAGTGGGCCCAGGCACAGAGCTGCTACTCTCCGGCATTGACTCCCCGCCCCGCCGCGTACTCTTGTAGGCCACAGGCTGATTAAGGCCTGCAGCCTACTAGAGGATGCAGAGGACATCGGGAGGACACCGAGGCCACAGAAGACCTCCTAGGACCTATCTACTCGTCGTGGGAACGGGGTCAGGAGAGATTTTTTTTTTTTAGTTGTAGTGAAGGGGAACCTAACTTTATGGGGAGGCAAATGGGACCTAACAATTACATTGGCGGCACAAAGGGGGCCTAACTACTATAGAGGCGGCACAAAGGGGGCCTAACTACTATATAGGGGCACAAAGGGGGGTTTAAGTACTATATGAGGGCACAAAGGGGGTCTAACTATTATATAGGGACACAAACGGGGGCCTAACCACTATATTGGGGCACAACTATTATATGGGGGCACAAAGTAGACCTAACTATTATGAAGGGCGACAAATGGGGCCTAACTACTATATGGGGGCACAAAGATGGACCTAACTACTACATAGGGGCCCGAAGGGGGAGTAACTAACTCGGGGGGCATAAATTGGGCCTAACTACTTTATAGGGACACAAAGGAAGACCTCACTACTATATGCAGGGCACAAAGGGAACCTAACTGCTGTATTGGAACAGAAAGCATTACCTAACTACTATATGGGGGGGCACAAAGGGGACTTAAATGTATAGGAGGCACAAAGGGGACTAGCTACTATATTTGGGACAAAAGGAGGACCTAACTACTATTTAAGGGCACAAAGGGGCCCTAACTAACATGGGGGCACAAAGGGGACCTAATTACTATATGGAGGGACAAAGGGGGTCCTAAGTTCTATATGGGGGCACAAAGGGGTCCTAACTAACATGGGGGCACATAGGGGGCCTAACCACTATATTGGGGCACAAGTGGACCTAACTACTATAGGGGCACAAAGGGGGTCTAACTACTATATGGGGGCACAAAGGGGACCTAACTACTGTATTGGTGGCAAAAAAGGGACATTGCTACTGTGTGGTATCAAGGGTCACTATTACTGTGTGAGTTCTATAGGGGGCAATATTACTGTGTGAGGCACTAAGAGGAACACTATTACTTTCTGAGGCCTAAAGGGGGATACTATTAGTGTAGGGTACAAAAAGGGGTTATTATTTTCATCTACAGCAATATTAATGGTGAGTTTTTGTAGAGGGTGGGGAGGGTGCTTAAAAAGTGAGGGGCCAAAGATGTTTCTTTTGCGAATTCTGCAGAGGCGATTCCTTGCTGGAAGAAGTCGTCTTGGTGCTCTGGACTGGATAAAGAAGAAAAGAGACAGTGAACAACTCCAAGCTGAGAAGACGTAACCAGTGAGTCACTGTATGTTACTGTACTGTATTCACTTATATGGTCTGCAGAGTGCCTGTGTAGGACTGGTGTCTACCACTATATGGTCACTATGTGGTAGTAATATTGGTCTTTGTTTTACTACACAAATAATAGTGGTCGCATTATTTATATATAGCTGAAGGGTGGGCCCCAAGAATTATTTCCTCTGGTGGGCCAAAGATACTCTATTCTGACACTGCCGTTGCCTCCTCTCCATCAGGTCCCCATTCCTGCTGACAACCATCTGTGCTGCTCAAACATTCTATAATGTATAATCAGACGTCGTTGTTCCTGTATGAGAGTTGTGACTGGTGTATACATTCAGCCCAACACAACAGGAAGGCAATAAGGAGGATCAGAAGCAATGTAACTCCCAACTTTCAAGTATTGTAAAGAGGGAGAACCGAACAGGGGCAATTCTGTTTTTTTATTGTTAAGCCAAGCCTTTAACCCCCCCCCCCCCCCCCAATTATCACCCCCTGTCCATACGCAACCAGTTCCCTTTGTGCCCGCACACAGTTTTGTGCCCCCCAGAGTTCCCTCCATGCCCCAGTAGTGACCCTCACACAGTAACATGCCCCCACAGTGCCCCCATACAGTATAATGCGTTCTTAGTTCCCCTCACAAAATATCAAACCCCTACAGTGTCCCCCACACAGTATTATGCCCCATGTAGCCTCATCACCCAGTATAATGCCCCCATATTGTACCCCACACAATATCATGATTCATGCCCCCATAGTACCCCAACACGCAATATAGTGTCCAGCACAGTATAAAGCACCATTGTGCCTCATTCTCACAGTATAATGCCTCCATAGTGCCCCCACACACAGTATAATGCCCCTATAAAGCTTAATCGTACAGTATAATACCCCCATAGTGCCCCCACACCGTATAATGCCCCCATAGTGCTCCCCACACAGTATAATGCCCCATAGTTCCTCATCACACAGTATAATACTCTCATAGTGCCCCCACACAGTATAATGCCTCCATACACGACTCCATACCTCCTCACTCAGTATAATACTCGCATAGTGCCCCCATACACACACCGTAAAATGCCCCCTGTCGTGCCTCCTTACACAATATACTGTGTGGGGCACTATGGGAATATTATATTGTGTGAGGAGGCACGAAGGGGGCATTATACTATGTGTATGGGGGGCACTATGGGAGTATCCTACTGTGTGATGAGGTGCTATGGAGGCATTATACTGTGTGGGGCACAATGGGAATATTATAATGCGCTCATAGTGCCCCCCCACATAGTATATTGCGCCCATAGTGCCTCCTAAAAGTAATAAAATACTTAGATCCATTCCTACAATGAATGTGCTGTGTGTGGCTCAGCGCAGACAGGCCAGATTACATCGCTTCATCGCACCTGTCGGTGCCAAGCCGATCATAGCAGGCGTCACCGGGAGAATGGTGGAGCAGGGAGCTGATGGCTCCCTGCTTCACCATTGGATTCAACTGTATCTGCATCCTGAGGATGCAGATACAGTTGAAATCGGGAAATGCTGCCTGTCCCCTGGGACAGCGGGACACCGCCCGCAATCCGGGAGTGTTCCGTGGGTCCTGGACTGTTGAGAGGCATGGTTGTTGTATAGCTGGAAGCTGGAGCAGCAGACGCGCAAATATATTGCATGGACATCAGATGGGCCTGTGTAATGCCGGGGTTGATTTTATGTCCCTTTCCCCCACTTCCTGCAGTCGTGCCTTCCTGCAGCCGTGCCCAGTCTTGTGGCCAAACATTACCATAGTGAATGTTGTAAGCCCTCCTGTAGGAACCACATAAGTGAATATATATGGATATAAGGACCGGTGACGTCTAGATAAGCAGTATGCTCCCCTATGTTTACTACAGGGTGTACCCCGAGTTACCCAGATCATGTACACCCCTCTCTATTCACGCTTAGCATCTGCAGCATAAAAGGCGCATTGAAGAGCAGAAACCCAAAGCCGTATCTGTGTCTTGTCTGCCTGTAAATATTTCATGTCCTGAGTAACCGGAGTCTTCATCGGCCTCAACGAGGCTCCGAGAGAAAACGTGGAGACGTCTACAGAACCAAAGGAACGTGACGCGAGTCCACCACAAAGTCTGAGCAGAAAGGAGGGGAGTAAAGACTCCAGACACGGGGGCTTACACCTCACACCTAGACCAATATGGCAGCACCTGTCACGTCCACTTCTCCATGTCACGTCTTCCAGTTACAGGTCCCCGCCCAGCCGCCATCTCAGGTTCTTCTATCTTCATCTAATATTCATGGCCAATATCAGGTGGCAGCTATTCTCCATGTTCCTCACCTCCCAGACAAGCCCCTCATCTGTTCCCAAACCTTTTCCTTCCATACTTTGGGGGATTTTATTGGCTTGTGCTGCCCGAAAGAAGAAGGCCACGACTTAAGACGATGGGATAAAGTCCTTCAGGCTTTGAAGTTCTAGAGCGTTTTGAGACAATCGGCAACTTCTGGAGGTGGTTGAGAGTTGGGTTGATGAAGAAGGGTTCATTCTTGGTGAGTAGATCTTCTATTACAAGGTCGGCAGTCAATGCTTAGAAGGTGATGGTGGTCCACTTCAAAGCCATATCATAGAATTTCATCATACATGAAGATGTAGCAGAGTTTAAATAGTTGAGTTTACCTATTGAGGTCCATCGTGACAAAGAAGATGTCACATATAAGGATGATCATTGACTTGTGGACTACTTGGTCATAGCCGGCTCTGCTGGTCCAGTTTCTCATGGACTTACTTAACTTGTGTAGTCTAGGAAACTTGTATAATCATTCGAGCTGAGTTTGTATAATGTATCAGTGCTGAATTTGTCATAGTGGCGCAGAGTTTGTTAGATGTAGCAGGGTGTAATTTGCCAGTAGTAGGGCTGTATTTGGCAGATGCAGCCAGGCTATATTTGTCAAATGTAGGAGAGTCGAGATTGTGACTATGGACACACTACACCTTAAGTGACCAGAGCTGCTCCTCAGGGATGGCTTAGAGAGAAGGTCCAACACCAGGAGGATGGACCATGAGCAAAGGGTTAGCATTTGCCATCATTGGCCACCATATTTGCGTGGTCTTTGTTCTCCTCCCATGTTCTCTAACGTAGAAGATCCTATTCATCCTGCTCCATGTTCTCCATGTCCTCTCATGATTCACAGGGCGAGGCAGCCAAAGAATATGACTGACATTTGCAGGAGGCGCTATGGAGTGAATTTGGGGCTGGACCCGTGGCCTAGGAATAGTTGGTTAGCCAATAATCACACTCGGGCCCCTCTTCTGTTATATGTAGAGCTGTAAGTGACTGGTAGCAATGATGTCATCATGGGGGAAGTGGTTATCTCATGACACGTGTACACCGACCCTCTACAGTGTGATGTCATAATATTATATCGTGCAGCCCACGTCAGGCTGGGGAGAGGATGACTGTAGGACAGGTGAATACAGTCTATTGTTCTCTGTTATCAGACATGTCAGGCTGGGGAGAGGATGACTGTAGGACAGGTGAATACAATCTATTGTTTTCTGTTATCAGACATGTCAGGCTGGGGGGAGGATGACTGTAGGACAGGTGAATACAATCTATTGTTCTCTGTTATCAGACATGTCAGGCTGGGGAGAGGATGAGTGTAGGACAGGTGAATACAATATATTGTTCTCTGTTATCAGACATGTCAGGCTGGGGAGAGGATGACTGTAGGACAGGTGAATACAGTCTATTGTTCTCTGTTATCAGACATGTCAGGCTGGGGAGAGGATGACTGTAGGACAGGTGAATACAATCTATTGTTCTCTGTTATCAGACATGTCAGGCTGGGGAGAGGATGACTGTAGGACAGGAGAATACAATCTATTATTCTGTGTTATCAGACATGTCAGGCTGTGGGGAGGATGACTGTAGGACAGGTGAATACAATCTCTTGTTCTCTGTTATCAGACATGGCAGGCTAGGGAGAGGATGACTGTAGGACAGGTGACTACAATCTATTGTTCTCGGTTATAATACATGTCAGGCTGGGGAGAGGATGACTGTAGGACAGGTGAGTACAATCTATTGTTCTCTGTTATCAGACATGTCAGGCTGGGGAGAGGATGACTGTAGGACAGGTGAATACAATCTATTGTTCTTGGTTATAATACATGTCAGGCTGGGGAGAGGATGACTGTAGGACAGGTGAATACAATCTATTGTTCTTGGTATAATACATGTCAGGCTGGGGGAGGATGACTGTAGGACAGGTGAATACAATACATTGGTCTCTGTTATAATACATGTCAGGCTGGGGAGAGGATGACTGTAGGACAGGTAATTACAATCTATTGTTCCAAGTTATCAGCCATTTCCATCTGGGTAGAGGATGACTGTGAATACAATCAGGTAAATATACAATCTATTGTTCCCTGAGATACTGACTGTTGTGTTCTACAGTGAGATGAGTGACTGGAAGTGTAAGTCGCAGCACAGAGTATTTCAGGAGAGGAGTGTGCAGCTCCTGTGGGAGGTCTCGGGCTTAGTTACATAATGGAAGAAACTGGGTCCACCAGCAGCACAGAGTATTTCAGCATATGATCTGATGACAGCTTAAATGCATTTTGTACATTAGAAATAATTGTTTTTCTGACTTCGGTGCAGTCCACTATATGTATATGAGGGGCTCACAGCCTTTTCCCTGGGGGAGGCGTGGGGGCAGAGCTTCTCCCCACCTGTGTGACTTCTGGCAGGGAGATGCACCACATTACAGGGGGGTTACAGTGTAGGGGTGACTGGAGCTTCCTGTACCCCAAGATCTTATTAATCTTATCCACAGAAACCTACTGTTCTCTGAGCTCTGTAACATACTCAGCTCTGCTGCTCGTACGGGTACACAGGATGATGGGATATATATATATATATATATATATATATATATATATATATATATATGCAGCAGTGCCGAGTTTGTCATCTGGCACAAACTACTCATCCAAAAAAACAATTGGTAGCCGTGAGGATTTATTAGATTTTGTACTCGTCTGGTGGGATAGTCCTGAGTTGCTGCAGGTAATAAATAGTTGAACAGGTTTTCTGGTGTCGTTTACATAAAGAACAAACAATTGTGATCTAATGAACAATCCTGTAACTTTCTCATAGACTTTGTGCATGAATTTATTCACAATTTTCAAGATCTCTGCTTCCTGTCAGTAAATAGGAACAATTCACATGTAGAGGCCAAAAACCCATCCTGAACAGGATTTATCCTGTCCATGGGCCCTATAAGTACATTATGGAGAGGGAGCGTGTGGCCGAAGCCCTTCTTGCCTAGACCAGAGCAGTCTAGTGTATACACATCCTTTTTGTGGGACAGAGGAACTCCCACAAAATATACCAGAAACGCTCATTTTCAGGCATATTTGCATATGCCCCGCCTCCTAAGGTCCTTTTTGTGGGACAATTTGTCAAAAAACGGGATGATTGGGAGGTATGTATAAACTGGCCCCGTATCGGAGCAGAATTTCACAGTAATTTTGTTACAACTTTTTTTACAGGTCCGGCGCATTTGGGGGTTTTATCCAAATCTTGGACAAACCCTTTAAGCTTTATTTACATAGGACTGGACGGCCCCTTTAATTATGTAATGAAGATGTGCCCCTGTGCTGCTGCCGAGTTTGAAATTTCCATTCACTTTCTGACTTTTACATCGTCCGCATGTTCACAACTGAGAGATCCTTAAGACCACTGCAGCCTGTAAACTTAATGAAGAGAACATAATCTAAATAAGCGTATTGCTATTCAGTGAGGCTCATATAAAAAGAGGCGGGGTTGTGACAACCTCCTTGCCTTTTAAATTAGATGGTAGTTCTCACACTTAATTGGTGGGGCTGAACTGCAATTCCAGACCCCGCTCATGAACACACGTGGTTTTTTTGTCTAATCCTGAACAGTTGTACCCCAACATGCGTTTCGTGTAACTGGAAGTTTTTTTTTAAGAATAGACTGCAGCTTTTGTGGGGCCCAGTGTAATGGCACGAGCCATATAAAATATTGAAAGCCAAAGATAGCAATGATAAAAATGAGGCGCCTTTCAACCTCTGCCTGACTTCACCTCACTGCTGACCACATGGGACAGGAAGTCCTGGTGCCCCATTACGTTTTTCACTCCCTTGTTGGATAACATTGCATCCCCGAGGAGAACACATCTCTGTTTAGGTTCTCACTACCCATTAGGGTCAAGAATAACCAGAAATGCCCCCCTATTTTTAGGGCTGGCATTAGAGGTGTGTGACCTGTGCATTCGCACTGGGCGCATCAGCCACTCCTGGCCGCAGATGGCCTGCACCCGAGGCTCTTGATCACCACATATCTTCATATTCATTTTATAGAGCGGTTATTTGATTACTTTATATACAGAGCGGGTATTTGAGCACTATATGGTGGTATTATGTGAGGACTGTATAGTGATATTATATAAGCACTGTATACTGGTATTATTTGAGCACTTTATGTTGGTATTATTTGAGCAGTGTATGTTAGTATTATTTGAGCACTGTATGTTGGTATTATTTGAGCACTGTGTGGTTGTTTATTTCAGCTCTGTATGGTGGTATTATTCACTGAGTGTATGGTGGTATAATTCAGTCACTGTATGGTGGTATAATTCAGTCACTTTATGGTGGTATTATTCAGTCACTGTATGGAGGTATTATTCAGTCACTGTATGGTGGTATTATTCAGTCAGTGTATGGTGGTATTATTCAGTCACTGTATGGTGCTATTGTTCAGTCACTGTATGGAGGTATTATCAGTCACTGTATGGTGGTATTATTCAGTCACTGTATGGAGGTATTATTCAGTCACTGTATGGTGGTATTATTCAGTCAGTGTATGGAGTTATTATTCAGTCACTGTATGGAGGTATTATTTAGTCACTTTATAGTGGTATTATTCAGTCACTGTATGGAGGTATTATTCAGTCACTGTATGGTGGTATTATTCAGTCACTGTATGGAGGTATTATTTAGTCACTGTACGGTGGTATTATTCAGTCACTGTATGGTGACATTATTCAGTCACTGTATGGTGGTATTATTCAGTCATTGTATGGTGGTATTATTCAGTCAGTGTATGGTGGTATTATTCAGTCACTGTATGGAGGTATTATTCAGTCACTGTATGGTGGTATTATTCAGTCACTGTATGGAGGTATTATTTAGTCACTGTACGGTGGTATTATTCAGTCACTGTATGGTGACATTATTCAGTCACTGTACGGTGGTATTATTCAGTCACAGTATGGTGGTATTATTCAGTCACTGTATGGTGATATTATGAGGTCACTGTATGGTGATATTATTCAGTCACTGTATGGTGGTATTATTCAGTCACTGTATGGTGATATTATTCAGTCACTGTATGGAGGTATTATTTAGTCACTGTATGGTGGTATTATTCAGTCACTGTATGGTGGTATTAGTCAGTCACTGTATGGTGATATTATTCAGTCACTGTATGGTGGTATTATTCAGTCACTGTATGGTGGTATTATTCAGTCAATGTATGGTGGTATTATTTAGTCCCTGTATGGTGGTATTATCAGTCAGTGTATGGAGGTATTATTCAGTAACTGTATGGTGGTATTATTCAGTCATTGTATGGAGGTATTATTCAGTAACTGTATGGAGGTATTATTCAGTAACTGTATGGAGGTATTATCAGTCACTGTATGGTGGTATTATTCAGTCATTGTATGGTGGTATTATTCAGTCACTGTATGGAGGTATTATCAGTCACTGTATGGTGGTATTATTCAGTCACTGTATGGAGGTATTATTCAGTCACTGTATGGTGGAATTATTCAGTCACTGTATGGAGGTATTATTTAGTCACTGTACGGTGGTATTATTCAGTCACTGTATGGTGACATTATTCAGTCACTGTATGGTGGTATTATTCAGTCATTGTATGGTGGTATTATTCAGTCAGTGTATGGTGGTATTATTCAGTCAGTGTATGGAGGTATTATTCAGTCACTGTATTGTGGTATTATTCAGTCACTGTATGGTGGTATTATTCAGTCACTGTATGGTGGTATTATTCAGTCAGTGTATTGTGGTATTATTCAGTCACTGTATGGTGATATTATTCAGTCAGTGTATGGTGGTATTATTCAGTCACTGTATGGTGGTATTATTCAGTCACTGTATGGAGGTAATATTCAGTCACTGTATGGTGATATTATTCAGTCAGTGTATGGTGGCATTATTCAGTCACTGTATGGTGATATTATTCAGTCCCTGTATGGTGGTATTATTCAGTCACTGTATGGTGGTATTATTCAGTCACTGTATGGTGGTATTATTCAGTCACTGTATGGTGGTATTAGTCAGTCACTGTATGGTGGTATTATTCAGTAACTGTATGGTGTTATTATTCAGTCACTGTATGGTGGTATTATTCAGTCCCTGTATGGTGTTATTATTCAGTCAATGTATGGTGGTATTATTCAGTAACTGTATGGTTTTATTATTCAGTCAGTGTATGGTGGTATTATTCAGTCAGTGTATGGTGGTAGTATTCAGTCACTGTATGGTGGTATTATTCAGTCACTGTATGGTGGTATTATTCAGTCACTGTATGGAGGTATTATTCAGTCACTGTATGGTGATATTATTCAGTCACTGTATGGTGATATTATGAGGTCACTGTATGGTGATATTATTCAGTCACTGTATGGTGGTATTATTCAGTCACTGTATGGTGATATTATTCAGTCACTGTATGGAGGTATTATTTAGTCACTGTATGGTGGTATTATTCAGTCACTGTATGGTGATATTATTCAGTCACTGTATGGTGGTATTATTCAGTCACTGTATGGTGGTATTAGTCAGTCACTGTATGGTGATATTATTCAGTCACTGTATGGTGGTATTATTCAGTCACTGTATGGTGGTATTATTCAGTCAATGTATGGTGGTATTATTTAGTCACTGTATGGTGGTATTATCAGTCAGTGTATGGAGGTATTATTCAGTAACTGTATGGTGGTATTATTCAGTCATTGTATGGAGGTATTATTCAGTAACTGTATGGAGGTATTATTCAGTAACTGTATGGAGGTATTATCAGTCACTGTATGGTGGTATTATTCAGTCATTGTATGGTGGTATTATTCAGTCATTGTATGGTGGTATTATTCAGTCACTGTATGGTGGTATTATTCAGTCACTGTATGGAGGTATTATCAGTCACTGTATGGTGGTATTATTCAGTCACTGTATGGCGGTATTATTCAGTCACTGTATGGTGGTATTATTCAGTCATTGTATGGTGGTATTATTCAGTCACTGTATGGAGGTATTATTCAGTCATTGTATGGTGGTATTATTCAGTCATTGTATGGTGGTATTATTCAGTAACTGAATGGTGACATTATTCAGTCAATGTATGGTGGTATTCAGTCACTGTATGGAGATATTATTCAGTCAGTGTATGGTGGTATTATTCAGTCACTGTATGGTGGTATAATTAAGTCACTGTATGGTGATATTATTCAGTCACTGTATGGTGGTATTATTCAGTCACTGTATGGAGGTATTATTCAGTCAATGTATGGTGGTATTATTTAGTCACTGTATGGTGGTATTATTCAGTAACTGTATGGAGGTATTATCAGTCACTGTATGGTGGTATTATTCAATCATTGTATGGTGGTATTATTCAGTCATTGTATGGTGATATTATTCAGTCATTGTATGGTGGTATTATTCAGTCACTGTATGGAGGTATTATTCAGTCATTGTATGGTGGTATTATTCAGTCATTGTATGGTGGTATTATTCAGTAACTGAATGGTGACATTATTCAGTCAATGTATGGTGGTATTCAGTCACTGTATGGAGATATTCAGTCAGTGTATGGTGGTATTATTCAGTCACTATATGGTTGTATAATTAAGTCACTGTATGGTGATATTATTCAGTCAGTGTATGGAGGTATTATTCAGTCAGTGTATGGTGGTATTATTCAGTCACAGTATGGTGGTATTATTCAGTCACAGTATGGTGGTATTATTCAGTCCCTGTATGCAGGTATTATTCAGTCACTGTATGGTGGTATTATTCAGTAACTGTATGGTGATATTATTCAGTCACTGTATGGTGATATTATTCAGTCAGTGTATGGTGGTATTGTTCAGTCATTGTATGGTGGTATTATTCAGTTACTGTATGGAGGTAATATTTAGTCACTGTATGGTGATATTATTCAGTCACTGTATGGTGATATTATTCAGTCAGTGTATGGAGGTATTATTCAGTCAGTGTATGGTGGTATTATTTAGTCACTGTATGGTGGTATTATTCAGTCAGTGTATGCAGGTATTATTCAGTCACTGTATGTGGTACTATTCAGTAACTGTATGGTGATATTATTCAGTCACTGTATGGTGATATTATTCAGTCAGTGTATGGTGGTATTGTTCAGTCATTGTATGGTTGTATTATTCAGTCACTGTATGGAGGTAATATTCAGTCACTGTATAGTGATATTATTCTGTCCCTGTATGGTGGTATTATTCAGTAACTGTATGGTGGTATTATTCAGTCACTGTATGGTGGTATTATTCAGTCCCTGTATGGTGTTATTATTCAGTACCTGTATGGAGGTATTATTCAGTAACTGTATGGTGATATTATTCAGTCAATGTATGGTGGTATTATTCAGTCACTATATGGTGGTATAATTAAGTCACTGTATGGTGATATTTTTCAGTCACTGTATGGTGGTATTATTCAGTCACTGTATGGTGGTATTATTCAGTCAATATATGGTGGTATTATTTAGTCACTGTATGGTGGTATTATTCAGTAACTGTATGGAGGTATTATCAGTCACTGTATGGTGGTATTATTCAGTCATTGTATGGTGGTATTATTCAGTCATTGTATGGTGACATTATTCAGTCAATGTATGGTGGTATTCAGTCACTGTATGGAGATATTATTCAGTCAGTGTATGGTGGTATTATTCAGTCACTATATGGTTGTATAATTAAGTCACTGTATGGTGATATTATTCAGTCAGTGTATGGAGGTATTATTCAGTCAGTGTATGGTGGTATTATTCAGTCACCGTATGGTGGTATTATTCAGTCACAGTATGGTGGTATTATTCAGTCCCTGTATGGTGGTATTATTCAGTAACTGTATGGTGATATTATTCAGTCACTGTATGGTGATATTATTCAGTCAGTGTATGGTGGTATTGTTCAGTCATTGTATGGTGGTATTATTCAGTTACTGTATGGAGGTATTATTCAGTCGTTGTATGGTGGTATTATTCAGTCATTGTATGGTGGTATTATTCAGTCACTGTATGGTGGTATTATTCAGTCACTGTATGGAGATATTATTCAGTCGTTGTATGGTGGTATTATTCAGTAACTGAATGGTGATATTATTCAGTTAGTGTATGGAGGTATTATTCAGTCACTGTATGGAGGTATTATTCAGTCACTATATGGTAGTATTATTCAGTCAGTGTATGGAGGAATTATTCAGTCACTGTATGGTTTTATTATTCAGTCACTGTATGGTGGTATTATTCAGTCACTGTATGGAGGTATTATTCAGTCACTGTGTGGAGGTATTATTCAGTCACTGTATGGAGGTATTATTCAGTCACTGTATGGTGGTATTATTCAGTCACTGTATGGTGGTATTATTCAGTCAGTGTATGGTGGTATAATTCAGTCACTGTATGGTGATATTATTCAGTCAGTGTATGGTGGTATTATTCAGTCACTGTATGGTGGTATTGTTCAGTCAGTGTATGGTGGTATTATTCAGTCACTGTATGGTGGTATTATTCAGTCACTGTATGGCGATATTATTCAGTCACTGTATGGAGGTATTATTCAGTCACTGTATGGTGATATTATTCAGTCACTGTATGGTGGTATTATTCAGTCACTGTATGGTGGTATTATTCAGTAACTGTATGGTGGTATTATTCAGTCAGTGTATGGTGGTATAATTCAGTCACTGTATGGTGATATTATTCAGTCAGTGTATGGAGGAATTATTCAGTCACTGTATGGTTTTATTATTCAGTCACTGTATGGTGGTATTATTCAGTCACTGTATGGAGGTATTATTCAGTCACTGTGTGGAGGTATTATTCAGTCACTGTATGGAGGTATTATTCAGTCAGTGTATGGTGGTATAATTCAGTCACTGTATGGTGATATTATTCAGTCAGTGTATGGAGGTATTATTCAGTCAGAGTATGGAGGTATTATTCAGTAACTGTATGGTGGTATTATTCAGTCAGTGTATGGAGGTATTATTCAGTCACTGTATGGTTTTATTATTCAGTCACTGTATGGTGGTATTATTCAGTCAGTGTATGGAGGTATTATTCAGTCACTGTATGGTGGTATTATTCAGTCACTGTATGGTGGTATTATTCAGTCACTGTATGGTGGCATTATTCAGTCACTGTATGGTGATATTATTCAGTCAGTGTATGGAGGTATTATTCAGTAACTGTATGGTGGTATTATTCAGTCATTGTATGGAGGTATTATTCAGTAACTGTATGGAGGTATTATTTAGTCAGTGTATGGTGGTATTATTCAGTCACTGTATGGTGGTATTATTCAGTCCCTGTATGGAGGTATTATTCAGTCACTGTATGGTGGTATTATTCAGTCACTGTATGGAGGTATTATTCAGTCACTGTATGGTGGTATTATTCAGTCAGTGTATGGAGGTATTATTCAGTCACTGTATGGTGGCATTATTCAGTTACTGTATGGTGATATTATTCAGTCAGTGTATGGAGGTATTATTCAGTCACTGTATGGTGGTATTATTCAGTCACTGTATGGTGGTATTATTTAGTCACTGTGTGGTGGTATTATTCAGTCACTGTATGGAGGTATTATTCAGTCAGTGTATGGTGGTATAATTCAGTTACTGTATGGTGATATTATTCAGTCAGTGTATGGAGGTATTATTCAGTCCCTGTATGGTGTTATTATTCAGTACCTGTATGGAGGTATTATTCAGTAACTGTATGGTGATATTATTCAGTCAATGTATGGTGGTATTATTCAGTCACTATATGGTGGTATAATTAAGTCACTGTATGGTGATATTTTTCAGTCACTGTATGGTGGTATTATTCAGTCACTGTATGGTGGTATTATTCAGTCAATATATGGTGGTATTATTTAGTCACTGTATGGTGGTATTATTCAGTAACTGTATGGAGGTATTATCAGTCACTGTATGGTGGTATTATTCAGTCATTGTATGGTGGTATTATTCAGTCATTGTATGGTGACATTATTCAGTCAATGTATGGTGGTATTCAGTCACTGTATGGAGATATTATTCAGTCAGTGTATGGTGGTATTATTCAGTCACTATATGGTTGTATAATTAAGTCACTGTATGGTGATATTATTCAGTCAGTGTATGGAGGTATTATTCAGTCAGTGTATGGTGGTATTATTCAGTCACCGTATGGTGGTATTATTCAGTCACAGTATGGTGGTATTATTCAGTCCCTGTATGGTGGTATTATTCAGTAACTGTATGGTGATATTATTCAGTCACTGTATGGTGATATTATTCAGTCAGTGTATGGTGGTATTGTTCTGTCATTGTATGGTGGTATTATTCAGTTACTGTATGGAGGTATTATTCAGTCGTTGTATGGTGGTATTATTCAGTCATTGTATGGTGGTATTATTCAGTCACTGTATGGTGGTATTATTCAGTCACTGTATGGAGATATTATTCAGTCGTTGTATGGTGGTATTATTCAGTAACTGAATGGTGATATTATTCAGTTAGTGTATGGAGGTATTATTCAGTCACTGTATGGAGGTATTATTCAGTCACTATATGGTAGTATTATTCAGTCAGTGTATGGAGGAATTATTCAGTCACTGTATGGTTTTATTATTCAGTCACTGTATGGTGGTATTATTCAGTCACTGTATGGAGGTATTATTCAGTCACTGTGTGGAGGTATTATTCAGTCACTGTATGGAGGTATTATTCAGTCACTGTATGGTGGTATTATTCAGTCACTGTATGGTGGTATTATTCAGTCAGTGTATGGTGGTATAATTCAGTCACTGTATGGTGATATTATTCAGTCAGTGTATGGTGGTATTATTCAGTCACTGTATGGTGGTATTGTTCAGTCAGTGTATGGTGGTATTATTCAGTCACTGTATGGTGGTATTATTCAGTCACTGTATGGCGATATTATTCAGTCACTGTATGGAGGTATTATTCAGTCACTGTATGGTGATATTATTCAGTCACTGTATGGTGGTATTATTCAGTCACTGTATGGTGGTATTATTCAGTAACTGTATGGTGGTATTATTCAGTCAGTGTATGGTGGTATAATTCAGTCACTGTATGGTGATATTATTCAGTCAGTGTATGGAGGAATTATTCAGTCACTGTATGGTTTTATTATTCAGTCACTGTATGGTGGTATTATTCAGTCACTGTATGGAGGTATTATTCAGTCACTGTGTGGAGGTATTATTCAGTCACTGTATGGAGGTATTATTCAGTCAGTGTATGGTGGTATAATTCAGTCACTGTATGGTGATATTATTCAGTCAGTGTATGGAGGTATTATTCAGTCAGAGTATGGAGGTATTATTCAGTAACTGTATGGTGGTATTATTCAGTCAGTGTATGGAGGTATTATTCAGTCACTGTATGGTGGTATTATTCAGTCAGTGTATGGAGGTATTATTCAGTCACTGTATGGTGGTATTATTCAGTCACTGTATGGTGGTATTATTCAGTCACTGTATGGTGGCATTATTCAGTCACTGTATGGTGATATTATTCAGTCAGTGTATGGAGGTATTATTCAGTAACTGTATGGTGGTATTATTCAGTCATTGTATGGAGGTATTATTCAGTAACTGTATGGAGGTATTATTTAGTCAGTGTATGGTGGTATTATTCAGTCACTGTATGGTGGTATTATTCAGTCCCTGTATGGAGGTATTATTCAGTCACTGTATGGTGGTATTATTCAGTCACTGTATGGAGGTATTATTCAGTCACTGTATGGTGGTATTATTCAGTCAGTGTATGGAGGTATTATTCAGTCACTGTATGGTGGCATTATTCAGTTACTGTATGGTGATATTATTCAGTCAGTGTATGGAGGTATTATTCAGTCACTGTATGGTGGTATTATTCAGTCACTGTATGGTGGTATTATTTAGTCACTGTGTGGTGGTATTATTCAGTCACTGTATGGAGGTATTATTCAGTCAGTGTATGGTGGTATAATTCAGTTACTGTATGGTGATATTATTCAGTCAGTGTATGGAGGTATTATTCAGTCACTGTATGGTGATATTATTCAGTCAGTGTATGGAGGTATTATTCAGTAACTGTATGGTGGTATTATTCAGCCACTGTCGGAGCGGAGAGGCAGCAGACCAACTGACAGTCTATGCACAAAGTCTATGGTAGGAGTGTAGCACACGGGTACCTGGGATAGACCGGATGACTGCAAGGGCTCTGGCACAGATGGGGCTGGAGTTGGTAGGTTGCGCCAGACGTGATGGATGGTATCCAGAATGATGGACAACAGCCGACGTGGAGTATTCCAGCCAAGGCACGGTACGGCTCAGGTACTATTCAGGCTCGGAACAAGGCACAGCACGGGATATAGGATGCAGAACAAGGGAACACTGGGAGCAGGAAAACATTATGGGACCATTTGCAATGCAGACATGGGAAAACTTCAACAACGCTCAGGCAGGGAGTTTAAGGGCAGAGCCCTTCTTATAGTCCAAGATGGGCAGGGGTTGATTAGGGAACTTTAAACATGTGGGCGCGCTGGCTCTTTAAGGCCGGGGTGCGTGTGTGTACCTTACCAGTGAGAGCAGGACCAGCCGGCTGCGAGTGCTGGCGTCTCCTAGGATGGAGACGCCGGCAGGAAGGCAACTGACTGTGGTTGCGGGCTTCGCCAGGTAAGGAACGGCGGCTGTCCACGACCACGACAGTATTGTTTGAGCATTGTACTGTGGTATTATTTTTGCAATGTTCGTGGCACTGTATAGCATTGTTATTAAGACAACTGTATGTAAATTTATTTGGCCAACTTATGGCATGGTAATTTGGGCATTATACTTTATGGCACTGTATGGTATAAATATTAGTACACTATATGGCCGTACAGCATATTGGGGGACGCCAACAGAAGTTATTGCTGTTCGTGTTGGATTTCACAGCTATCAGCCGATGGAGATGATGGTTCCTCAACATGGCATATTACTGGGCATCTAACTGAGATGTCGGGGGATCACAGGGCATATCTCCGAGCTACACACACAGTAGGTGGGCTGTTTAACACTTCGCAGCCTGTTATTTGATGGTTCACAAGGCGTCAAACCCTCTGACATGACCTTGTGTTTAGGAAATGTAGACTTTGTATAACCACTGTTATATTGTCTATTATTTTCCCGTGTTATCAGCCATGTAAGACCTGAGAATACAATCTATTGTTCTCTGTGATCAGCCATTTCAGGCTGTTTGTTATAGTCTTCCCTTTGGTCCAGATGGACCTGCAGTGGCCGGCGGCGCCTCCTCAGATTGACTATAGGTTTGAATGGAAAAAAATTGATTCCAACATCAACCGCAAAACTAGCGCCCCCTATTGTCCAGCGATTTCTAGACAAGGATGTATTTGTCCATGAGATAAAATCTCCTAATGAATTCTATATGCTCGGTCTTACATTTGTTACACCCAGCTGATTATTGTTATACCCACAGGCACAATACAATAATTGAGGGGCGGACGATTAAATGACTATAGGGAGGCAGGAAACGTATCGCGCTGTGAAGGAGAACATGTAATTGAGTCATTACATCTGGGCAGATTCATTTTACACTACATTAATCATTCATTATAACCCTGGCAGTAAACAATTCAGATCATCGCTGATAATATTATTTACAATTAAAGTTCCGGATTTAAATTATGCAGATGAGCCGATCTGAGCGGAGACGCTTCATAAACTCCTTCCTTCAAGAAGAAACCAAGTGATTATCTTCTATCGTTTACTGTGCACATATTTATTAACAGGATAAATGTCCCAAAAATTGCTCCAGATCTTTCCTAATCATCGGCCGTCACCTCCAGACCTTGAGCTTGTTGGACATCCCATGCCAAAACCATGGGTGTAAATATAGAGTTGGCCCCTTTTGTGGTAATAACAGCCTCCACCCCTCGGGAAGACTTTACACAAGATTTTGGGGTATCTGTGGGAATGTGTGTCCATTTGTGAAGTCAGGCGCTGATGTCCGGGGAGGCCTGGCTCACAATTGGCATTTCGATTCATCCCACAGGTGTTTAATGGGGTTGAGTTCCGGGCTCTGTGCTGCCACTTGCGTTCCTCCACAACAAACTCCTCACCCCATGTCTTTATGGAGATTGCTGTCAGTTACCACAATGTTTGAAGCTATAGTTGTGTAAAATGTCTTTGTATGCTGTATCATTAACCCTTCACTAAAAATAAGGGGCCAAACCCCGCTTTGTGAGTTTGCGTGGTTCACTGCTTCATGACTGAGCTGTTATTAATCCAAGACACTTCCACTTCACAATAATAACACTTACGCTGGGTACACGCGACCTATTTTCAGGCGTAAACGAGGCGTTTTACGCCTCGAATTACGCCTGAAAACACGGCTCCAATACGTCGGCAAACATCTGCCCATTCATTTCAATGGGTTTGCCGACGTACTGTGCCGACGACCTGTCATTTTACGTGTCGCTGTCAAATGACGGCGCGTAAAATAATACCGTCGTCAAAGACGTGCAGGACACTTCTATACATTATATGCAGGACACTTCTTGGAACGTAATTTGAGCCGTTTTTCATTGACTTCAATGAAGAACAGCTCCAAATTACGGCCGTAATTGACGCCTCGCAAAACGCGAGTACGAGCAATTACGTCTGAAATTCAGGAGCTGTTTTCTCCTGAAAACAGCTCCGGCATTTCAGCCGTAATTGTCGTTATCGTGTGCACATACCCTTACGAGTGACTGTGGCAGATCTAGCAGATAATAATAACACTTACTGGCGACCAGGGCAGATCTAGCAGATAAAAATAACACTTGCAGGTGACTGGGGCAGATCTAGCAGATAATAATAATACTTACAGGTGACCAGGCAGATCTAGCAGATAATAATAATACTTACAGGTGACCAGGCAGATCTAGCAGATAATAATAACACTTACCGGTGACCAGACAGATCTAGCAGACAATAACACTTACAGGTGACCAGACAGATCTAGCAGATAATAATAACACAGGTGACCAGGCAGATTTAGCAGATAATAATAATACTTACAGGTAACGGGCAGATCTAGCAGATAATAATAACACTTACAGGTAACGGGCAGATCAAGCAGATTATAATAACACTTACAGGTAACGGGCAGATCTATCAAATAATAACACTTATGGGTGACTGGACAGATTTAACATATAATTACAGCACTTACAGGGGACAGGGTAGATATAGCAGATAGTAATCGCACTTACAGTTGACCGGAGCAGATCTAGCAGATAATAATAGCACTTACAGAGGATCAGTGTAGATATAGCAGATAGTTATAGCACTTATTGGTGACCAGGCCAGATCTAGCAGATAATAATAACACTTACAGGTGACTGGGCAGATCTAGCAGATAATATCACTTACAGGTGACAGGGCAGATCTAGCAGATAATAATAGCACTTACAGGTGACCGGGGCAGATCTAGCAGATAACAATAACACTTACAGGTGACCAGGACAGATCTAGCAGATATTAATAACACTTACAGGGGACCGGGGCAGATCTAGCAGATAATAATAATGCTTACAGATGACTGGGGTAGATCTAGCAGATAATAATAACACTTACGGGTAACCGGGGCAGATCTAGCAGATAATAATAACACTTACAGGTGACCGGGGCAGATCTAGCAGATAATAATAACACTTACAGGTGACCGGGGCAGATCTATCAGATAATAATAACACTTACAGGTGACCGGGGCAGATCTAGCAGATAATATTAACACTTACAGGTGACTGGGGCAGATCTAGTAGATAATAATAACACTTACAGGTGACTGGGGGAGAAGTAGCAGATAATAATAACACTTAGGGTATGTTCAAAGCAGTGTTTTCAGACGTAATTCGGGCATTTTACGCCTCAAATTACACCTGAAAAAACGCCCCTAATACGCCTACAAACATCTGCCCATTGCTGTGAATGGGTTTTGTGATGTTCTGTTCCCACGAGGTGTGATTTTACGCATCGCTGTCGAAAGACGGTGCGTAAAATGACGGCTCGTCAAAAGAAGGGCAGGACACTTCTTGGGACGTTTTTAGAGCCGTTTTTTATAGACTCTATTGAAAATAGCTCCAAAAACGTCCGTAAAAAAACGCAGTGAAAACGCTGCAAAAAACGCGAGTTGCTCAAAAAAACGTCTGAAAATCAGGAGCTTTTTTCCCTTGAAAACAGCTCCGTCTTTTCAGACGTTTTTAGTCTAGCATGTGAACATACCCTTACAGGTGACTGGGGGAGATCTAGCAGATAATAATAATACTTACAGGTGACTGGGGGAGATCTAACAGATAATAATAACACTTACAGGTGACTGGGGCAGATCTAGCAGATAATAATAACACTTACAGGTGACTGGGGGAGATCTAACAGATAATACAAACACTTACAGGTGACTGGGGGAGATCTAGCAGATAATACTAAGACTTACAGGTGACTGGGGGAGATCTAGCAGATAATAATAACACTTACAGGTGAACGGGGCAGATCTAGCAGATAATAATAACACTTACAGGTGTTGGGGGAGATCTAGCAGATAATAATAACACCTACAGGTAACTGGGGCAGATCTAGCAGATAATAATAACACTTACAGGTGACCAGGGCAGATCTAGCAGATATTAACACTTACAGGTGACCGGGACAGATCTAGCAGATAATAATAACACAGGTGACCTGGGCAGATCTAGCAGATAATAATAACACTTACAGGTAACGGGCAGATCTAGCAGATAATAATAACACTTACAGGTAACGGGCAGATCAAGCAGATTATAATAACACTTACAGGTAACGGGCAGATCTATCAAATAATAACACTTATGGGTGACTGGACAGATTTAACATATAATTACAGCACTTACAGGGGACAGGATAGATATAGCAGATAGTAATCGCACTTACAGTTGACCGGAGCAGATCTAGCAGATAATAATAGCACTTACAGAGGATCAGGGTAGATATAGCAGATAGTAATAGCACTTATAGGTGACCAGGCCAGATCTAGCAGATAATAATAACACTTACAGGTGACTGGGCAGATCTAGCAGATAATAATAGCACTTACAGGTGACCGGGGCAGATCTAGCAGATAACAATAACACTTACAGGTGACCAGGACAGATCTAGCAGATATTAATAACACTTACAGGGGACCGGGGCAGATCTAGCAGATAATAATAATGCTTACAGATGACTGGGGTAGATCTAGCAGATAATAATAACACTTACGGGTAACCGGGGCAGATCTAGCAGATAATAATAACACTTACAGGTGACCGGGGCAGATCTAGCAGATAATAATAACACTTACAGGTGACCGGGGCAGATCTATCAGATAATAATAACACTTACAGGTGACCGGGGCAGATCTAGCAGATAATATTAACACTTACAGGTGACTGGGGCAGATCTAGTAGATAATAATAACACTTACAGGTGACTGGGGGAGAAGTAGCAGATAATAATAACACTTAGGGTATGTTCAAAGCAGTGTTTTCAGACGTAATTCGGGCATTTTACGCCTCAAATTACACCTGAAAAAACGCCCCTAATACGCCTACAAACATCTGCCCATTGCTGTGAATGGGTTTTGTGATGTTCTGTTCCCACGAGGTGTGATTTTACGCATCGCTGTCGAAAGACGGTGCGTAAAATGACGGCTCGTCAAAAGAAGGGCAGGACACTTCTTGGGACGTTTTTAGAGCCGTTTTTTATAGACTCTATTGAAAATAGCTCCAAAAACGTCCGTAAAAAAACGCAGTGAAAACGCTGCAAAAAACGCGAGTTGCTCAAAAAAACGTCTGAAAATCAGGAGCTTTTTTCCCTTGAAAACAGCTCCGTCTTTTCAGACGTTTTTAGTCTAGCATGTGAACATACCCTTACAGGTGACTGGGGGAGATCTAGCAGATAATAATAATACTTACAGGTGACTGGGGGAGATCTAACAGATAATAATAACACTTACAGGTGACTGGGGCAGATCTAGCAGATAATAATAACACTTACAGGTGACTGGGGGAGATCTAACAGATAATACAAACACTTACAGGTGACTGGGGGAGATCTAGCAGATAATACTAAGACTTACAGGTGACTGGGGGAGATCTAGCAGATAATAATAACACTTACAGGTGAACGGGGCAGATCTAGCAGATAATAATAACACTTACAGGTGTTGGGGGAGATCTAGCAGATAATAATAACACCTACAGGTAACTGGGGCAGATCTAGCAGATAATAATAACACTTACAGGTGACCAGGGCAGATCTAGCAGATATTAACACTTACAGGTGACCGGGACAGATCTAGCAGATAATAATAACACAGGTGACCTGGGCAGATCTAGCAGATAATAATAACACTTACAGGTAACGGGCAGATCTAGCAGATAATAATAACACTTACAGGTAACGGGCAGATCAAGCAGATTATAATAACACTTACAGGTAACGGGCAGATCTATCAAATAATAACACTTATGGGTGACTGGACAGATTTAACATATAATTACAGCACTTACAGGGGACAGGATAGATATAGCAGATAGTAATCGCACTTACAGTTGACCGGAGCAGATCTAGCAGATAATAATAGCACTTACAGAGGATCAGGGTAGATATAGCAGATAGTAATAGCACTTATAGGTGACCAGGCCAGATCTAGCAGATAATAATAACACTTACAGGTGACTGGGCAGATCTAGCAGATAATAATAGCACTTACAGGTGACCGGGGCAGATCTAGCAGATAACAATAACACTTACAGGTGACCAGGACAGATCTAGCAGATATTAATAACACTTACAGGGGACCGGGGCAGATCTAACAGATAATAATAATGCTTACAGATGACTGGGGTAGATCTAGCAGATAATAATAACACTTACGGGTAACCGGGGCAGATCTAGCAGATAATAATAACACTTACAGGTGACCGGGGCAGATCTAGCAGATAATAATAACACTTACAGGTGACCGGGGCAGATCTATCAGATAATAATAACACTTACAGGTGACCGGGGCAGATCTAGCAGATAATATTAACACTTACAGGTGACTGGGGCAGATCTAGTAGATAATAATAACACTTACAGATGACTGGGGGAGAAGTAGCAGATAATAATAACACTTAGGGTATGTTCAAAGCAGTGTTTTCAGACGTAATTCGGGCATTTTACGCCTCAAATTACACCTGAAAAAACGCCCCTAATACGCCTACAAACATCTGCCCATTGCTGTGAATGGGTTTTGTGATGTTCTGTTCCTACGAGGTGTGATTTTACGCATCGCTGTCGAAAGACGGTGCGTAAAATGACGGCTCGTCAAAAGAAGGGCAGGACACTTCTTGGGACGTTTTTAGAGCCGTTTTTTATAGACTCTATTGAAAATAGCTCCAAAAACGTCCGTAAAAAAACGCAGTGAAAACGCTGCAAAAAACGCGAGTTGCTCAAAAAAACGTCTGAAAATCAGGAGCTTTTTTCCCTTGAAAACAGCTCCGTCTTTTCAGACGTTTTTAGTCTAGCATGTGAACATACCCTTACAGGTGACTGGGGGAGATCTAGCAGATAATAATAATACTTACAGGTGACTGGGGGAGATCTAACAGATAATAATAACACTTACAGGTGACTGGGGCAGATCTAGCAGATAATAACACTTACAGGTGACTGGGGGAGATCTAACAGATAATACAAACACTTACAGGTGACTGGGGGAGATCTAGCAGATAATACTAAGACTTACAGGTGACTGGGGGAGATCTAGCAGATAATAATAACACTTACAGGTGAACGGGGCAGATCTAGCAGATAATAATAACACTTACAGGTGTTGGGGGAGATCTAGCAGATAATAATAACACCTACAGGTAACTGGGGCAGATCTAGCAGATAATAATAACACTTACAGGTGACCAGGGCAGATCTAGCAGATATTAACACTTACAGGTGACCGGGACAGATCTAGCAGATAATAATAACACAGGTGACCTGGGCAGATCTAGCAGATAATAATAACACTTACAGGTTACCGGGGCAGATCTAGCAGATAATAATAACTCTTACATGTGACTGGGGGAGATCTAGCAGATATTAATAACACTTACAGGTGACCAGGTCAGATCTAGCAGATAATAATAACACTTACAGGTGACTGGGGGAGATCTAGCAGATATTAATAACACTTACAGGTGACCGGGACAGATCAAGCAGGTAATAATAACACTTACAGGTGACCGGGGCAGATCTAGCAGATAATAATAACACTTACAGGTGACCGGGGCAGATCTAGCAGATAATAATAACACTTACAGGTGACTGGGGGAGATCTAGCAGATATTAATAACACTTACAGGTGACCAGGGCAGATCTAGCAGATAATAATAACACTTACAGGTGACCGGGGCAGATCTAGCAGATAATAATAACACTTACAGGTGACTGGGGGAGATCTAGCAGATATTAATAACACTTACAGGTGACCAGGGAAGATCTAGCAGATAATAATAACACTTACAGGTGACCGTGGCAGATCTAGCAGATCATAATAACACTTACAGGTGACCGGGCAGATCTAGCAGATAATAATAACACTTAGAGATGACCGGGACAGATCTAGCAGATAATAATAACACTTACAGGTGACCGGGACAGATCTAGCAGATAATAATATCACTTACAGGTGACTGGGGGAGATCTAGCAGATAATAATAACACTTACAGGTGAACGGGGCAGATCTAGCAGATAATAATAACACTTACAGGTGTTGGGGGAGATCTAGCAGATAATAATAACACCTACAGGTGACTGGGGCAGATCTAGCAGATAATAATAACACTTACAGGTGACCAGGGCAGATCTAGCAGATATTAACACTTACAGGTGACCGGGACAGATCTAGCAGATAATAATAACACAGGTGACCTGGGCAGATCTAGCAGATAATAATAACACTTACAGGTTACCGGGGCAGATCTAGCAGATAATAATAACTCTTACATGTGACTGGGGGAGATCTAGCAGATATTAATAACACTTACAGGTGACCAGGTCAGATCTAGCAGATAATAATAACACTTACAGGTGACTGGGGGAGATCTAGCAGATATTAATAACACTTACAGGTGACCGGGACAGATCAAGCAGATAATAATAACACTTACAGGTGACCGGGGCAGATCTAGCAGATAATAATAACACTTACAGGTGACCGGGGCAGATCTAGCAGATAATAATAACACTTACAGGTGACTGGGGGAGATCTAGCAGATATTAATAACACTTACAGGTGACCAGGGCAGATCTAGCAGATAATAATAACACTTACAGGTGACCGGGGCAGATCTAGCAGATAATAATAACACTTACAGGTGACTGGGGGAGATCTAGCAGATATTAATAACACTTACAGGTGACCAGGGAAGATCTAGCAGATAATAATAACACTTATAGGTGACCGTGGCAGATCTAGCAGATCATAATAACACTTACAGGTGACCGGGCAGATCTAGCAGATAATAATAACACTTAGAGATGACCGGGACAGATCTAGCAGATAATAATAACACTTACAGGTGACCGGGACAGATCTAGCAGATAATAATATCACTTACAGGTGACCGGGACAGATCTAGCAGATAATAATATCACTTACAGGTGACCGGGCAGATCTAGCAGATAATAATAACACTTATAGATGACAGGGACAGATCTAGCAGATAAGTCACATTTGGTAAGTGTTGTCTCTTCTCCAACATTTGTACTTAGGCCTTATTCACACAAACGTGTTTAACGTCCGTGATACGCGCGTGAAAATAACGCGTGTCGCACGGACCGTTGTTAGTCAATGGGGCCGGTCAGACATTCCGTGATTTTCACGCAGCGTATGTCCGCTGCGTAAAACTCACGACATGTCCTATACTTGGGCGTTTTTCGCGCATCACGCACACATTGAAGTCCATAGGTGCGTGAAAATCACGCCACAGCACACGGAAGCACTTCCGTGTGTCGCGCATGATTCGCGCAACCGTAGATCAAGAAATGAAGGGAAAAATAAAACCAACACGGAACTGGAACACGCAAAAAACCGAGCGTCCGCTTAGAGGCGAGCTCCAATTTTGGGCTTTAACTCTTTTGGTTTCATAGAATACATTCCGCTTCTACTGAGTCACAGAAAGCGAATGTTAATGAACGGATTTATGAGATGCAGCAAATATTGATTTTCGGGACACTGGTAATTAGTTGCTGAGCTATTAAGCCCGTGCCCCTGTGTATATCACACATATTATATTTGCCCTGACCTTCTGGTTGATTAAAATTCTACCAACTAATATATCTGGATTATTTTTGCAATTATAACAAAAAACAAACATTTGTAACACGTTGCTAAGGAGCATCTGTCAATTTCCAAATATCATAGCAACAGCAAAATTACAGTTCTCCTTTAAGTTAGTCACAGTGGGTGGGCTCGTGTGAGGGAGGGGCTATTAAACAATTATGGCCATTTCCTATATGTTTGGGACGTCAACGGTTTCATTGTGAATTATCCTCGGCGCCTCTCATTGCGGCCAGCCGCGTCTACACTAGCGACATTTCGCAGGAACCATCATACCACAGTGCCTGAGGAAGGTCAAGGATATGACCGAAACGTTGCACTGATACTGGCAAAGTAATAAATCTCTACCTTGAAAACTCGATGCAATATTATCAGTGTTACAGTGTGTGGTCTCTGCCTGTATGAAGCTGCTCTTCCTTTCCATCTCTCCCAGCAGGAAGTCCCAGCACTCACTAGTGAAATGATGTCCATCCAATTAGCTGCTTTTCTACGAGCTCTAGGGTCTTTCTATGACCCCAAAGCTGAGGGAACCAGTGCTATTCATTACCTACTCACTACCCATCGTTACTGTATCAAACTCTTCTGTGGGGGAATGTCGTGATTTTGATTGATATACATAGTGGGGGGGGGGGGGGATTGCATTTCCCTGTTGAATGGGACAGCCTTGGCAAGACCGTGTCTGATACCTACTGCTCCAACTGTGGTGGAAAACCTCTTGCTACAGATATTAACAGATTCCCGCTCTCTCTCTCCACAGAGTCGGTAAAGGTGTTTTCTCCGCCATGAAACTCGGGAAGACTCGACCTCCTAAGGATGACGGCAGGAAGCAAGGTAACGTGACTCCATCACCAGGTCCGCTGCTCAACCCCAATGATTATTTAATGTGGGTCTTGAGCTGAAACATCTCGGCACAATTTCTACTTCTCCTCTGGATCTATGGCAACTTTCTTATGGCGATATGGTGCAACATGGCCGCGACTTACTGCTTCCCAATTCTAAGTGGCCTCATTGCCCTTTGTAGGTTCCAGAAAATGGGACTCCTCCATATTTACCCCCAACCGACAGAGAGACGGTCTGATTGTCTCCAATTAAGAGTGCCGGCTGTCCCCGACGACCTCCATATATAACAATCTTATAGCACATATGAATATGAGATGTCTTGTAACGGCCTGTCTATAGGTGCCTGGCTTGAAGTCTATAGAAGTGTTTAGATAAATTTATTCTTGCCATCGCTCCCGGTACATGTGGGTGAATGAGAAGAAAAGTGGAGGCCTACCGGCCAATCTCCCATGTGCCCTGCGTCCTCTATAACATATACTCACCTCTCTGCATTCAGAGGCGTAGTTAGGGGTTTAGCACAGGGCGGGGAACACATCTATGTGGGCCCCAACCCAGTGGGCCCTCTAATGCATGTTTAGATGCAGAGGCGCATCCGGGGTGGGGGGGGGGGGGTCAGGCTTATGTAAACAGCGTGGTTTGCTGTGATACCCTGTTTCTGTAAACTTCAATAGAAGTGAATGAATGTTACATAAACAGCGTGGCATAGCGAGCTGTGCTCTATACATAATTCCATTCACAGTATAGTGCCTCTCCGCACAGTATAATGCCCCCATAGTGGCCCCCACACTGTATAATGTTCCCATAGTGCCCAACATGAAGTATAATGACCCCATAGTGCCCATCATACTGTATAATGCTCTAATAGTACCTCCCAACACAGTACAATGACCCCATAACTGCCCCCACACTGGATAATTCCCATATAGCTGCCCCCATGCTGGATAATTCCCATATAGCTGCCCCACACTGTATAATTCCCATATAGCTGCCCCACACTGTATAATTCCCATATAGCTGCCCCCACACAGGATAATTCCCCCATAGCTGCCCCCACACAGGATAATTCCCCTATAGCTGCCCTGCACAGGTTAATTCCCCTATAGCTGCCCCGCACAGGTTAATTCACCTATAGCTTCCCCACGCAGTATGATTACCCTATAGCTGCCCCCACACAGGATAATTCCCCCATAGCTGCCCCCACACAGGATAATTCCCCTATAGCTGCCCGCACAGGTTAATTCACCTATAGCTGCCCCACACAGGATAATTCCCCTATAGCTGCCCCACACAGTATAATTACCCTATAGCTGCCCCCACACAGGATAATTCCCCCATAGCTGCCCCCACACAGGATAATTCCCCTATAGCTGCCCCGCACAGGTTAGTTCCCCCATAGCTGCCCCACACAGTATAATTCCTCTATAGCTGCCCCCACACTGGATAATTCCCTCATAGCTGCCCCACACTGGATAATTCCCATATAGCTGCCCCCACGCTGGATAATTCCCATATAGCTGCCCCACACTGGATAATTCCCATATAGCTGCCCCCACACTGTATAATTCCCATATAGCTGCCCCCACGCTGGATTATTCCCCCATAGCTGCCCCACACTGGATAATTGCCATATAGCTGCCCCGCACAGGTTAATTCACCTATAGCTGCCCCACACAGGATAATTCCCCTATAGCTGCCCCACACAGGATAATTCCCCTATAGCTGCCCCACACAGGATAATTCCCCTATAGCTGCCCCACACAGTATTATTACCCTATAGCTGCCCCCACACAGGATAATTCCCCCATAGCTGCCCCCACACAGGATAATTCCCCTATAGCTGCCCCGCACAGGTTAATTCACCTATAGCTGTCCCACACAGTATAATTCCTCTATAGCTGCCCCCACACTGGATAATTCCCTCATAGCTGCCCCACACTGGATAATTCCCATATAGCGGCCCCACACTGTATAATTCCCATATAGCTGCCCCCACACAGGATAATTCCCCCATAGCTGCCCCCACACAGGATAATTCCCCTATAGCTGCCCTGCACAGGTTAATTCCCCTATAGCTGCCCCGCACAGGTTAATTCACCTATAGCTACCCCACACAGGATAATTCCCCTGTAGCTGCCCCACACAGGATAATTCCCCTATAGCTGCCCCACACAGTATTATTACCCTATAGCTGCCCCCACACAGGATAATTCCCCCATAGCTGCCCCCACACAGTATTATTACCCTATAGCTGCCCCCACACAGGATAATTCCCCTATAGCTGCCCCGCACAGGTTAATTCACCTATAGCTGCCCCACACAGTATAATTCCTCTATAGCTGCCCCCACACTGGATAATTCCCTCATAGCTGCCCCACACTGGATAATTCCCATATAGCTGCCCCACACAGTATTATTACCCTATAGCTGCCCCACACAGGATAATTCCCCTATAGCTGTCCCACACAGTATTATTACCCTATAGCTGCCCCCACACAGGATAATTCCCCTATAGCTGCCCCGCACAGGTTAATTCACCTATAGCTGCCCCACACAGTATAATTCCTCTATAGCTGCCCCCACACTGGATAATTCCCTCATAGCTGCCCCACACTGGATAATTCCCATATAGCGGCCCCACACTGTATAATTCCCATATAGCTGCCCCCACACAGGATAATTCCCCCATAGCTGCCCCCACACAGGATAATTCCCCTATAGCTGCCCTGCACAGGTTAATTCCCCTATAGCTGCCCCGCACAGGTTAATTCACCTATAGCTGCCCCACACAGTATAATTTCCCTATAGCTGCCCCCACACAGGATAATTCCCCCATAGCTGCCCCCACACAGGATAATTCCCCTATAGCTGCCCCGCACAGGTTAATTCACCTATAGCTGCCCTACACAGTATAATTCCTCTATAGCTGCCCCCACACTGGATAATTCCCTCATAGCTGCCCCCACCCTGGATAATTCCCATATAGCTGCCCCCACACTGTATAATTCCCATATAGCTGCCCCCATGCTGGATTATTCCCCCATAGCTGCCCCACACTGGATAATTGCCATATAGCTGCCCAACACTGTATAATTCCCATATAGCTGCCCCACACTGGATTATTCCCCCATAGCTGCCCCCACACAGGATAATTCCCTCATAGCTGCCCCACACTGGATAATTCCCCTATAGCTGCCCCGCACAGGTTAATTCACCTATAGCTGCCCCACACAGTATAATTACCCTATAGCTGCCCCCACACAGGATAATTCCCCCATAGCTGCCCCCACACAGGATAATTCCCCTATAGCTGCCCCACACAGGTTAATTCACCTATAGCTGCCCCACACAGTATAATTCCTCTATAGCTGCCCCACACTGTATAATTCCCATATAGCTGCCCCCACGCTGGATTATTCCCCCATAGCTGCCCCACACTGGATAATTGCTATATAGCTGCCCCACACTGGATTATTCCCCCATAGCTGCCCCACAGTGGATAATTCCCATATAGCTGCCCCCACACTGGATAATTCCCCTATATCTGCCCGCACATAATAATTCCACCAATGGCTGCCCCACACAGGATAATTGTCCTATAGCTGCCCCCACATGGGATAATTCCCCCATAGCTGCCCCACACAGTACAATTCCCCTATAGCTGCCCCACACCGTAAAAGTCCCCTATAGCTGCCCGGCACAGGATAATTCCCCTATAGCTGCCCCACACAGTATAATTACCCTATAGCTGCCCCACACAGGATAATTACCCTATAGCTGCCCCACACTGTATAATTCCCCCATAGCTGCCCCACACTGTATAATGCATTTATAACTGCCCCCACACAGGATAATGCCCCTATAGTGCCCCACACAGTATAATGCCCTCATAGCTGCCCTCATCTAATGCCCACAAAGCCGGTATAATGCCCACACAGACATTATAATGCCCCCCCCCCCCCCCAGAGTATATTGCCCCCGCACCTTCCCCCATACAGTATAATGCTCTACAAGTGGAGGAGATTCCTCTGCTACTCCCCTCTATGCAGTGTGTGGCTCCCTGCTCCAGCATTGGATTCAACTGTATCTGCATCCTGAGGCTGCAGATACACGTGAGACAGGTACACGCCACCGCCCCCCCTGCTAGCTACGCCTCTGTCTGCATGCCTGGTCAGGGGTCTGTATTTATTTGTGGGGTCTGGTTTGGTGTCTGCATATGTTTAAGGGGTCTTGTCTGGGTTCGGACGCCATCCCGGTTTGAAAAAGATTATGGGCATTTATTGAGGGACCTGTTTTTTATATTCCTATATGTTGTTGGGGTTATTTTTACAGGCACTTGCCTACAAGGGATCGTCCACTTTCAGCAAATTAATGTTATTTTTTGTATAATTAAAGTTTTTAAAAATTTTCCACTATATTTTTTTTATTAATTCCTCAAGATTTTCAAGATCTCTGCTTGCTGTCATTATGTGGGAACATTCATTGTTTATTTGCAGTGGCTAAAGTTCTGTCCTTGGTCATGTGATGTGCACACAGGTGCTGGAATCATTAGGAGACACAGCTCTGATACACATACTGTAACTGTAACGAGCCGTGCACCTGTGTGTCCATCACATGACCATGTAACCAGCCGTGCACCTGTGTGTCCATCGTATGACCATGTAACGAGCCGTGCACCTGTGTGTCCACCACATGACCATGTAACGAGCCGTGCACCTGTGTGTCCACCACATGACCATGTAACGAGCCGTGCACCTGTGTGTCCACCACATGACCATGTAACGAGCCGTGCACCTATGTGTCCACCACATGACCATGTAACGAGCCGTGCACCTGTGTGTCCATCACATGACCATGTAACCAGCCGTGCACCTGTGTGTCCATCGTATGACCATGTAACAAGCCGTGCATCTGTGTCTATCACATGACAATATAACGAGCTGTGCACCTGTGTCCATCACATGACCATGTAACTAAGCCACTGGAAGTAAATAATGAATGTGCCTACTGAATAACAACAAGCAGAGATCTTGAAAACTGTGAGAAATTATTATAGGATGGATATTGGAAAATTCTAGAACTTTTAATTAAAAAAAACTAACATTCATTTGCTGACAGCAGACGGCCCCTTTAAGGGTTTTTACCCCCACACGTGATTTACTGCTTTGGTTCCTCCATTACATGCTACCTTGTGCTGTTGTACATTAGGGAGTCTTTGCGATGTGATCCTGATGATCACCGGTCTCCCCTCCTGACGTCTGTTTTAGGAAATCATTGTTTTCCCCATGAAATAACAATTCTGCAACATATTTTCTTAGATCTCTGCGTTGTGTCGTTCCTCTGTTGTTCCTACTAGAAATGTTTGAATAAATTGACAACTGGGTGTTACCAGCTGGGGGTGTGTCCCTAACAGACTGACCCTGTCCAATCAGTGCTGACAGAGTGAGACTGCAGGGACACGCCCCCAACTGATAACACCCAGTTGTCAATTTATTCAAACATTTCTAGGAGGAGACTATATTTATTTAGGGGGTCTGCTCTGGGGTCTGTATTAGTTTGGGGATCTGGAGTCTGTATTTAGGGGGTCTGCTCTGGGTTCTGTATTTAGGGGTCTGCTCTGGGTTCTGTATTTAGGGGTCTGCTCTGGGTTCTGTATTTGGGGGTCTGCTCTGGGTTCTGTATTTAGGGGTCTGCTCTGGGTTCTGTATTTAGAGGGTCTGCTCTGGGTTCTGTATTTAGGGGGTCTGCTCTGGGTTCTGTATTTGGGGGTCTGCTCTGGGTTCTGTATTTAGGGGTCTACTCTGGGTTCTGTATTTAGGGGGTCTGCTCTGGGTTCTGTATTTGGGGGTCTGCTCTGGGGTCTGTATTTAGGTGGTCTGGGAATGTCTGTATTTAGCGGGTCTGGGAGGGTCTTTATTTAGGGGGTCTGCTCTGGGTTCTGTATTTGGGGGTCTGCTCTGGGTTCTGTATTTAGGGGGTCTGCTCTGGGTTCTGTATTTAGGGGGTCTGCTCTGGATTCTGTATTTAGGGGTCTGCTCTGGGGTCTGTATTTAGGTGGTCTGGGAATGTCTGTATTTAGCGGGTCTGGGAGGGTCTTTATTTAGGGGGTCTGCTCTGGGTTCTGTATTTGGGGGTCTGCTCTGGGTTCTGTATTTAGGGGGTCTGCTCTGGGTTCTGTATTTGGGGGTCTGCTCTGGGTTCTGTATTTAGGGGTCTGCTCTGGGTTCTGTATTTAGGGGTCTGCTCTGGGTTCTGTATTTGGGGGTCTGCTCTGGGTTCTGTATTTAGGGGGTCTGCTCTGGGTTCTGTATTTAGGGGTCTGCTCTGGGTTCTGTATTTAGGGGGTCTGCTCTGGGTTCTGTATTTGGGGGTCTGCTCTGGGTTCTGTATTTAGGGGGTCTGCTCTGGGTTCTGTATTTAGGGGGTCTGCTCTGGGTTCTGTATTTAGGGGGTCTGCTCTGGGTTCTGTATTTAGGGGGTCTGCTCTGGGTTCTGTATTTAGGGGGTCTGCTCTGGATTCTGTATTTAGGGGTCTGCTCTGGGTTCTGTATTTAGGGGTCTGCTCTGGGTTCTGTATTTAGGGGGTCTGCTCTGGGTTCTGTATTTTGGGGTCTGCTCTGGGGTCTGTATTTAGGTGGTCTGGGAATGTCTGTATTTAGCGGGTCTGGGAGGGTCTTTATTTAGGGGGTCTGCTCTGGGTTCTGTATTTGGGGGTCTGCTCTGGGTTCTGTATTTAGGGGGTCTGCTCTGGATTCTGTATTTAGGGGTCTGCTCTGGGGTCTGTATTTAGGTGGTCTGGGAATGTCTGTATTTAGCGGGTCTGGGAGGGTCTTTATTTAGGGGGTCTGGTCCCGAGTCTGCTTTTATTTAGAGAGTCTTGTCTGGGTTCTGAATTAGTTTATGGAGTCTGCTTTGTATTTTTTTTCGGGGGTCTGTATTTGTTGAGGGTGTTTTCTCCATGGAGCTGGATAAGCGGCGGTCAGACACCTCCTGCACCACTTATATCCGGGGGAAAACAAACCAGTTGGACAGGAGAAATTTATTGAGTTGCTCCTTGTTCTCCAGCGTCATGTGAAGCACAATACAGCCCAAATAACAGTGCCATGCATGGACTAAATAATGCAAGCACATATACAATATACAGTGACCTCATAACTGTGCCGTATACTGCAATGCAAACACAGTCCTGCCATCAGTCTTACCATACAGTGCCCACGTGATATTACCATACAGTGCCCAAGTGATATTACCATACAGTGCCCACGTGATATTACCATAGTGCCCACGTGATATTACCATACAGTGCCCACGTGATATTACCATACAGTGCCCATGTGATATTACCATACAGTGCCCAAGTGATATTACCATAGTGCCCACGTGATATTACCATACAGTGCCCATGTGATATTACCATAGTGCCCAAGTGATATTACCATACAGTGCCCACGTGATATTACCATACAGTGCCCAAGTGATATTACCATACAGTGCCCACGTGATATTACCATACAGTGCCCACGTGATATTACCATAGTGCCCACGTGATATTACCATACAGTGCCCAAGTGATATTACCATACAGTGCCCACGTGATATTACCATACAGTGCCCAAGTGATATTACAATACAGTGCCCACGTGATATTATCATGCAGTGCCCACGTGATATTACCATACAGTGCCCACGTGATATTACCATACAGTGCCCATGTGATATTACCATACAGTGCCCAAGTGATATTACCATACAGTGCCCAAGTGATATTACCATACAGTGCCCATGTGATATTACCATACAGTGCCCAAGTGATATTACCATACAGTGCCCATGTGATATTACCGTACAGTGCCCAAGTGATATTACCATACAGTGCCCACGTGATATTACCATACAGTGCCCACGTGATATTACCATACAGTGCCCATGTGATATTACCAGACCGTGCCCAAGTGATATTACCATACAGTGCCCACGTGCTTTTACCATACAGTGCCCATGTGATATTACCATACAGTGCCCAAGTGATATTACCATACAGTGCCCACGTGATTTTACCATACAGTGCCCATGTGATATTACCGTACAGTGCCCAAGTGATATTACCATACAGTGCCCATGTGATATTACCAGACCGTGCCCAAGTGATATTACCATACAGTGCTCACGTGATTTTACCATACAGTGCCCATGTGATATTACCATACAGTGCCCAAGTGATATTACCATACAGTGCCCATGTGATATTACCATACAGTGCCCATGTGATATTAACCATACAGTGCCCACGTGATATTACCATACAGTGCCCACGTGATATTACCATACAGTGCCCAAGTGATATTACCATACAGTGCCCACGTGATATTATCATGCAGTGCCCACGTGATATTACCATACAGTGCCCACGTGATATTACCATACAGTGCCCAAGTGATATTACAATACAGTGCCCACGTGATATTATCATGCAGTGCCCACGTGATATTACCATACAGTGCCCACGTGATATTACCATACAGTGCCCATGTGATATTACCATACAGTGCCCAAGTGATATTACCATACAGTGCCCAAGTGATATTACCATAGTGCCCACGTGATATTACCATACAGTGCCCAAGTGATATTACCATACAGTGCCCAAGTGATATTACCATAGTGCCCACGTGATATTATCATGCAGTGCCCATGTGATATTACCATACAGTGCCCAAGTGATATTACCATACAGTGCCCATGTGATATTACCGTACAGTGCCCAAGTGATATTACCATACAGTGCCCACGTGATATTACCATACAGTGCCCACGTGATATTACCATACAGTGCCCATGTGATATTACCAGACCGTGCCCAAGTGATATTACCATACAGTGCCCAAGTGATATTACCATACAGTGCCCACGTGATTTTACCATACAGTGCCCATGTGATATTACCGTACAGTGCCCAAGTGATATTACCATACAGTGCCCATGTGATATTACCAGACCGTGCCCAAGTGATATTACCATACAGTGCTCACGTGATTTTACCATACAGTGCCCATGTGATATTACCATACAGTGCCCAAGTGATATTACCATACAGTGCCCATGTGATATTACCATACAGTGCCCATGTGATATTAACCATACAGTGCCCACGTGATATTACCATACAGTGCCCACGTGATATTACCATACAGTGCCCACGTGATATTACCATACAATGCCCACGTGCTATTACCATACAGTACCCATGTGATATTACCATACAGTGCCCACGTGATATTACCATACAGTGCCCATGTGATATTACCATACAGTGCCCACGTGATATTACCATACTGTGCACATGTGATATTACCATACAGTGTCCACGTGATATTACCATACAGTGCCCACGTGGATTTACCATACTGTGCCTACGTGATATTACCATACAGTGCCCATGTGATATTACCATACAGTGCCCACGTGATATTACCATACAGTGCCCACGTGATATTACCATACTATACCCACGTGATATTACCATACAATGCCCACGTGATATTACCATACAATGCCCACGTGATATTACCATACAGTGCTTAAGTGATATTACCATACAGTGCCCACGTGATATTACCATACAGTGCCCACGTGATATTACCATACAGTGCCCACGTGATATTACCATACAGTGCCCACGTGATATTACCATACAGTGCCCACGTGATATTACCATACAATGCCCAGGTGCTATTACCATACAGTGCCCATGTGATATTACCATACAGTGCCCACGTGATATTACCATACAGTGCCCATGTGATATTACCATACAGTGCCCAAGTGATATTACCATACAGTGCCCACGTGATATTACCATACAGTGCCCACGTGGAATTACCATACTGTGCCTACGTGATATTACCATACAGTGCCCACGTGATTTTACCATACAGTGCCCACATGATATTACCATACAGTACTCTCGTGATATTACCATAATGTGCCACGTGATATTACCATACTGTGCCCACGTGATATTCCCATACTGTGTCCACATGATATTACCATACAGTGCCCACGTGATATTACATACTGTGCCCACGTGATATTACCATACAGTGCCCATGTGATATTACCATACAGTGCCCATGTGATATTACCATACAGTGCCCACGTGATATTACCATACAGTGCCCACGTGATATTACCATACAGTGCCCACGTGATATTACCATACAGTGCCCATGTGATATTACCATACTGTGCCCACATGATATTACCATACAATGCCCACATGATATTACCATACAGTGCCCACGTGGTATTCCCTTACAGTGCCCACATGATATTACCATACAGTGACCGTGTGGAATTGCCATAATGTGGTGATAGTGGCATACAGAGAACACATAAGGCGGGATTCACACGACCGGGTCGTTCCCGAGCCCGAGTGCCGGCCGGTAAAATCGGCTATTTTGCCCGGCCGGTTTGCATTAAGTTTTGCATCCGTGCCGGGCCGGGCAGATCCGGACAGTGACATCAGCGGCAACTCCTGAAGGGGAATCCCCATGTGTTCGGGGATTCCGCTTCAGGAGATTCCCCTGATGTCACTGCCCAGATATGGACAGAGACATCAAGCGCTCTGTCCAGGAGCGGAATCCCCGAAAACACGGGGATTCCGCTCCTTCAAGGAGCTAAAGTGCGGCTAGCACATAGCAGAGCGGGGAGATACCTCCCTGCTCTGCTATAGTGGCGTCGCTGCAGTAGTAGCAGCCGCAGCAGCACCAGCTGCTGCTACTAGCGGCGCCATCGAAGGTGTCGCCGAGCCAGGGTGCTTTTAACAAGCAGGGGAAGGGAGCCAGCGCAGCGCTCCCTCCACCTGCTGTACACCCCGGCCCTGCAACACAGTGTACAGCGATGCCATTCGTCAGAATGGCATCAACTCCTCCTCCTCACATGCACTCTGCGCTGTGAGGAGGAGGAGATAGAGCGCAAGCTCCGGAAAACCCGGCCATCACTCGGGACACATCCCGGTGATGGCCGTGTATTACCCGGCCCCATAGACTTCTATGGGAGCCGGGCGGCCGGGTACCCGGGCGAAGATAGAGCATGTCCTATTTTTTGACGGCCGGTTTTTCCGGCCGTCAAAAAATCGGTCGTGTGAATAGCCCCTTTAGGGGTCTATTATTCCTAATGCAGCCGGGTGCCGGCCGATTTATGAACGGCCGGCACCTGGCCGGGAAAACCTGCCGTATGAATGAGGCCTAACCCTGCCATTCAGTATCCACATAATAATGCTGAACAAAAAGATTAAAGTGAATCTCCACCTTTTATCATTGGGTCGTTTTTCTTGTAGGTCACACATTCTGCTCTGATTCATTTCGATATAATCTGTTTATAGGAACTGAGCTCCATTTTTCTTATACAGGGATCCAAATCCCCTGCATAGTGAGTAACAGGAAAAACATTCTGCTGCCTGCAGTCACCACTAGAGGGAGCTCACTACATACACATATATACAGCTCCCATAGAGTTACATGATAACATTCTGCTGTCTGCAGCCACCACTAGGGGGAGCTCACTACATACAGATATATACACCTCCCGTAGAGTTACATGATAACATTCTGCTGCCTGCAGCCACCACTAGGAGGGAGTTCACTACATACACATATATACAGCTCCCATAGAGTTACATGATAACATTCTGCTGCCTGCAGCCACCACTAGAGGGAGCTCACTACATACACATATATACAGCTCCCATAGTTACATGATAACATTCTGCTGCCTGCAGTCACCACTAGAGGGAGCTCACTACATACACATATATACAGCTCCCATAGAGTTACATGATAACATTCTGCTGTCTGCAGTCACCACTAGAGGGAGCTCAGTACATACAGATATATACAGCTCCCATAGTTACATGATATTCTGCTGTCTGCAGTCACCACTAGAGGGAGCTCACTACATACGCATATATACAGCTCCCATAGAGTTACATAATAACATTCTGCTGTCTGCAGTCACCACTAGAGGGAGCTCACTACATACACGTATATACAGCTCCCATAGAGTTACATGATAACATTCTGCTGCCTGCAGCCACCACTAGGGGGAGCTCACTACATACAGAGATATACAGCTCCCATAGAGTTACATGATAACATACTGCTGCCTGCAGCCACCACTAGGGGGAGCTCACTACATACAAATATATACATCTCCCATAGAGGTACATGATAACATTCTGCTGCCTCCAGTCACCACTAGGGGAGCTCTTTACATACATATATATATACAGCTCCCATAGAGTTACATGATAGCATTATGCTGCCTGCAGCCCACACTAGGGGGAGCTCACTACATACAGATATATACAGCTTCCACAGAGTTACATGAAAACATTCTGCTGCTTGCAGCCACCACTAGGGGGAGCTCACTACATACAGATATATACAGCGCCCACAGAGTTACATGAAAACATTCTGCTACCTGCAGCTACCACTAGGGGGAGATCACTACATGCAGAATATACAGCTCCCACAGAGTTACATGAAAACATTCTGCTACCTGCAGCTACCACTAGAGGGAGCTCACTACATACAGATATATACAGCTCCTCCCAAAGAGTTATATAATAAGATTCTGCTTCCTACATTAACCACTAGGAGGATCTCAGTAGCTCACTGTATTCTGTGTTATGATTGACTGCACTGTATAACCAGTATGCAGTAATCTCCTCAGCTCCCTCTAGTGGTGGCTGCAGGCAGCAGAATATTATATTCTAACTCTATATATGCAGAGGATTTGGAGCTCTGTATCCGAAAACCGGAGCACTGATCACTATATAGTTATATTAAGAAATTAATTAGTACCGAATGTCGGACCTATTTAGATAGAAAAAAAAAATGTTCTTCAAAGGTGGACATTCAATTGAAAAGGATTCCCCGGGATGTAGGTTTCTTTTTTTTATTTAGCCCCCTTATTTTTGGCGAATAAGATGGCTTCTCAAACTGGGATCACTTTGGCAGTCTTTTCCAGACCTCTCCATTGAACTAACGTAAGAGAAATCCTTTACCCAACACTAAAAACCGCTTTCTTGGGCCGGGATCGGCCACAGCTGGACCCAGAATGGGCTGGGTGGGCAAAAAAACTGCACAACCCTGGACCCCACCCCCCTTAACCCTCTTTTTGCAATTAGAGGCACCGTCATCAAACATTGTGGTGCCAACTAATATAATGTTTGGTAAAAAAAAAAATCCATCCCTTCACCCTACATGTGGCGATCAAGTCCGTACATGCCCCCCCCCCCCCCCCCGCACAACATAGTCTGTGCAATATACGGGAGGCTTTCTCCGCTGCAGCCGTGTCGGAAGAAAAAGCATCAGCCGCAGTAAAAAGCCTCTCTGCGCAATGATTGGCTGTCCAGTACATTGCACAGACTGCGATGGAGGGGGGGCGCGTGCGGACAATGTTTACATGCAGTGGCGCTCAAGTCAATGGGAGGAGATTTTTTAGCAAACGTTATGGTAAAAGTTCTCTTAATTTTTTCAAATATAAGAGTAAATCAAAAAAGCAAAATCCCGGAGAACCCCTTTAAGACACCAATTTTAGGATCCTTAAAGGAAAACTCAGAAAACGATCAAAGTCTTCAATTTATTTGTCCGGTTTTGAATCACTGATTTTTGTCTAAAGCGACATTTATCATTCTGTGGATTTCCTGTTACCAGAGAGCAGGGAATTGTGGGAGCTCACATAACCGCTACACAATTAGATCTAAGGTCATGTGTCTGACAGCGGGGTGGAGCTAAACTGTAGTCTGTTTCCAAGGGCAACCAACAGAATTTACTCAACTTCTTATGTAGCTTGTATGTCAAAAGTGGAATTTTAAATATATTTATATGTAGGGCGCGTGTCTTTATATCTCCGACTTTAACCCTCACATATGTCCGTATAGATGAACCTGCAGTCCTGGAGACAGAAGATCTGGACCGGAAAGCGATACGGCTGGGGGGAGGACTGGACCCCGACACCATATCTCTGGCCTCTGTCACAGCGGTCACGACCAATGTCTCCAATAAAAGGTAATACCACCCGCCATTTTCACTGTATCCCTGGATATATTGGTCCGGTGGGCTTTCCTTATGTCTCCGATAGTTGTGCCCCCATCCTGGTGTGTTGGATATGCTGTAAAATGGTTAGTGTTGTGAGTCCGAGCAGTGAGTCCCCCAATGATCCCACAGCCCCATCCACGTTCCTGGTGGTGAGGTGGTCCTATATGTGCCCATTCTGGGAATACATGACCAATAAGGGGGCTTCTCGTTCTCAAGATCTGTGGAGATCGTAGCGATTGATCCCACTGATCACATTCAAAAACTCAAGTTAATAATGAGTTAATAAACTTTACACAGAAGATTTCATGAGGATGTTATAAACAAGTCTGATATAAAACTCATGGGGGGGTGACTTTAGACACAGAAGTGTGGATTATTTTGTCATGTGACCCCTCTCGGCCCTGCTGATTGACTGAGAAAGGTCACATGACACTTCCACGGGACTCCTTTGAATTCGGACTCCTCTTACTTTTAGGGAGTCTGAGGTCCGGGGTCTTTTCTGTTGACACTCAGTTTGTTGGTCTATTTATTATTATTCTCAATGTGTACTGTATCTAAGCAGCATGGTATCTAAGCACCGCGGTATCTAAGCAGTTCAGCAGACCCCGCAATATATATTGCACTTGTGTTGTTCTGTTCATGGCTGATAATAACCGATGATTTGTTCCATTAAGGTCCAAGCCTGATATTAAGATGGAGCCGAGCGCCGGGAGGCCAATGGATTACCAAGTAAGTGCGAGCAGCGCGGCCGGTCCGGCGGGGGGTCTTTATTTATCACATGATCGAGGCCGGAGCTGAGAAAATGATAAAAATGACCTAAAATCTGGCGGTAAATACCGTATAACGGCAGAGGACGTCTACGGAGGGAGGTGACGGCGCTGACGCTTTCCTCCATGTTGTTTGTCACCCCACAGGTCAGTATCACGGTGGTCGAGGCGCGGCAGCTCGTGGGGCTAAACATGGATCCCGTCGTCTGCGTAGAAGTTGGAGAAGAGAAAAAATATACATCAATGAAAGAGTCAACCAACTGTCCGTACTATAATGAGGTGAGTAATAAGGAGCAGGAACCCACAGCAGCACAGAGTATATCAGGAGAGGAGTGTGTGCTGATCATAGGAGAGTTACATAGTGAGTTACATAGTGGAAGGAGCAATATTATCAGCAGCACAGAGTATGTCAGGCGAGGAGGGTTCTGGTCATAGGAGAGCTCACTGACTGAGAGTTATATAGTGGAAGGAGCAATATTATCAGCAGCACAGAGTATGTCAGGCGAGGAGGGTTCTGATCATAGGAGAAGTCACTGACCGAGAGTTATATAGTGGAAGGAGCAGGGACCCCAGCTGCACAGAGTATTTCAGGAGAAGAATGTGCTGATCTTGTAGAGGTCACTGACTGAGAGTTACATAGTGGAAGGAGCAATATTATCAGCAGCACAGAGTATGTCAGGAGAGGAGTGTGCTGATCTTGTGGGAGGTCGCAGCCTGAGAGTTACATATTGGAAGCAGCAGGGTCCTCAGCAGCACAGAGTATTTTAGGAGAGGAGTTCGCTGATCTTCTGGGAGGTCACATACTGAGAGTTACATAGTGGAAGGAGCAAGTTCCCCAGCAGCACAGAGTATGTCAGGAGGAGTGTGCTGATCTTGTGGGAGGTGACAGCCTGAGCGTTACATAGTGGAAGGATTATGGTCCTCGGCAGCACAGAGTATTTCAGGAGGGGATTGTGCTGATCTTGTTGGGGCTGTGACCCGTCCACTCACCCAGTATTTCCCTTTCTGCCCCCAGTACTTTGTGTTTGACTTCCATGTGCCTCCGGACGTGATGTTCGACAAAATAATCAAACTGTCGGTAAGTAAAACGTTCTTCTCTGTTGTTTAGCGACATAAATGATGCGACGTGCGGCGCTCACGGCGCCATCACAACGTCCGGCTCCAGGTTACGAGGCTTTCTCTACCAGGAAACATTCATTTTATTCCCAGACATTAGAGGAACATTCCCTGTAATAAACGCTGGACCTGGAGGACGGAGGCGCCGCTGCTCTCCGTCTATAGGGTCATTGATGGAGGAGAGCCGCTTGTCTCCCCCTCATCACTGATCTAGAAATGCAGCGTCACCAGTGTATATGTTTATAGTGAAGACGAGGGATTGTCCTCTGTGTGTGGCCGGCAGTGATCTCCTGGGCATCAGGGGGATCCAGGATTATAATCTACGGGGGGCGATGAACCGCAGGAAATGTTACTGTTTGATCGTGCCCCTCACCCCACCGTAAACATGTACGCCACACCGTCAACACACAGAGGAAATAAATATGGGACGAACCCCCCCATCCTGCTGCTACCCCCAAACTGTGCTGGTGCCCCCAGTACTGTACCCACAGCTCAGCCCTATGCCCCCAAGTACTAAATAATGGTGCCCGAGGACGTGGGTACAGGTAAAGCAGGGGCTCCCTTTCCCCGAGCTCTTACCAGCTTCATGTGAAAGTTGGGGTGAGGGCACACCTGCCAGCCGGGTCACGGTAAAAAAAAACTCAAACTGTGAAAGTGCAACTCCCAGCAAATTATCTCCATCAGACTACAATGAGAGTTGTAGTTCCACAGAACTGGTGTCACAACTCTTGTAAAACTGACCCGACAAATGCTGGGAGTCGTAGTTCCACAAACAATGGTACCACACACACTGTTAATGGGTCAGGTGAGGAATTAGACCCCAGACCAGACCCCAAAATTAACCCACACCCCTAAATAAATTCAGACCCCAAAGTTAATTCAGACTTCAGACCTTACCCCTAAAAAATACAGACCACAATTCACTATCAGACCCCAAAATTCAGACCCAAGATAAAGACAAAAGCATCTATATTCAGCCCGCAGACCCCTCTATATACTGTCTTACCGCTTCTCGTTCCTCGGCCCCCTACAGCTCCGGGTCCCCACCCATAATGTAGATAAGCCGCTGTCTCCAATGGGTGGAGGTTCCTCATGATATGATGGTGTAGACCATGAGATATTGGGGGTCTGCCAGCAATCTGATGTTGTGTAGCCCACCATAGACTCGGGCGTAGCTATAGGGGGTGCAGAGGTAGCAGTCGCACTCGGGTCCTGGTGCTTGAGGGGGCATAAGAAGACACCAGTATATAGAATGGCACATGGTAGGGGGTAGTCGAGAGATGTGGGATACAATAAAATGCATTTGCGAAGAGTGACGAATGATCGGCCATAATTGGACCTTGATGCCGTACACGTTAAGTCTCAAAGACGGCCAAAAAAATCCAACAAGGCATCACGTATTTGGTAGAAAGTAGTTGTTCGTAAGAAATGATCATTCCGGTGTCATTTTAAGTAGGATGGTCGGCCAAAAATGGTCAAGACGGAAGTAAAATATATAAAATGTCCTAATACGACCGTGTACTGCTCTGGCCATAAATGGAAGACACCGGGCCGAGACACCAAAGGCACAGTCTTATGGTGGGATCTGTTACATAACGTATACCCAATGTTGTCTATATCATGGCGGGTTTGGAGTCCGTGGAGTGGGGGCACCAGCTCAGGTTGGTCCTATCTCCTACCCTATGAGCCATGTGATCGTACTCCTCAGGGGCGGAGCTATAAGGGGTTTAGAGGTAGCAGTCACACTTAGGCCAGTGCGTGAGGAGGCCAAAAGGCATCTTGCCCCCATAAGTAGGGGGTCCTCTTTACACCTCTGCTTCATCTACCGTATGTCCACCCCACCAAGACATGGCGAGCAATCCGGGGATCATCCTGTCTTAGAATGGAAGGGGGTAAAGCCGCACCAGAAGTGGGGCCTTTTTATTTTTTATTTTTGCCAACCCCTCTAAGTATGAAATATTAGGCCACTTGGCACTCGGGGTCGTTGTTACTAATGTGTCACAAATATTTGGGGCTCCTATAAGACGACGACTGAGTCCCAGACACTATTTTTACGCTGGAGAATATTGTAGATAGATGATTATTCTTTACTCTTCCCGTAGGTCATCCATTCTAAGAACCTGCTGCGCAGCGGGACCCTGGTTGGCTCCTTTAAGTTGGATGTGGGGACAGTCTATACTCAGCCTGGTAAGTATATACTCAGTATGGACTTCAGTCAGTCTATAGAGGAGTAGTTCACAGCCTGGGACTAGAAGGTCCTGGACCTGTAGACCAGGGGTGGGCTGTGAGGTCGGGCATGTTGGCAGTATAATGATGGATTGTACAGGACTAGAACTAGATGGCTGTATTCTCCCATAAACAGCACCCCAACTGGTCGTGTATGGTATTGCAGCTCAGCCCCTTTCACTTTAATAGAGATGCAATACCATATACAACCCATGGACAGGTGTGGCGCTGTTTCTAAAAAATAAATCAGCCAAGTTTTTCTAAACCTGGACAACCCCTTTAAATTGGGCACATAGTATTTTAGATTAGAGGGGTTTAGGTTGCAAAGCATGCTGGGGTATCTATACAATATGTAAATGACCTGATCTAGGTCTATCGTACAGCAGATAAAAATTCCACCTTTTACCAACTTTTCACAGTGAAAATCTACATAAGACGTTGGGCGACTTTGCAAATTTACTCCACTTGTTTTCATTCTGAGTTTTGTCATCTTCTCCATTCACAGTCAAAGTAAAAGTTGTGCCGGTCATGTGACCAGACACCTGAGCTCCCACAATGCACTGCTGAATTCAGCTTTCTGTCTAAACGGAGAATAAAATACATATAGAAATTAGGAAAAATCAGAACCAAAGAAGTAAAGCAAAGTATTTGTGGAGATATTCAACATTTTATGTAGATGTCAATTACATTTTCATTTAAAGGGTTTTTTGAGATTAGGAAAACATGGCCGCCTCCTGGCAGAAACAGCGCCACAAATCCACTGGATTCATTGGATTACATTGTCAACGTTCACTTGGGAAAGACCAACTGAATGTCAAATAATTAAAGGGGTTCTCCATGATTAGAAAAAAGGGCTGATTTCTTTCAGAAACAGCGCCACCCCTGTCCAAAGGTTGTAATCGGTATTGCAGCTGAGTCACATTCACTGAGCTGCAATACCACACACAGCCCAAGGGGAAGAGTGGCGCTGTTTCTGGATGAAGGCAACCATGTTTTTATTTTCATACACCTTTAATGTGAAAAATGACATATTTTACCTTGATCTTAATAGAGCATCAGTTCTACCACAAATGGGCCATCCTCTCCGACCCTGATGACATCACTGCCGGGGTCAAAGGTTATCTCAAATGTGACATCGCCGTGGTTGGGAAAGGCGACAACATAAAGACACCTCATAAATCAAATGAGACCGACGAGGATGACATTGAGGGGTGAGTTACCCTATTCTGCATTACTGAAATGTATGGGAATCCGGTACAGATTCTGAGAACCTGTCACCACCTTAACAATGCCTAACGAATGAGGAACGTACAGGCACAATTCTGCCCAATAAGAAGCTAGTGAGAAGTTGTAGCGGCCTCTCCTCTCCATGGTGTCCCACCTTTTAGTCCCGGTGACCCCATTATGAAGATATAGGGCTTTCTCTATCTTCTTCACTACTTAGCTCCTGAAAGGTAATGATTCTCCTCGTGGAGATCCAGCTGGTGTAGAGAGCAATGCTCCCTGGGAAAAAAATATGCAAATTAGGTATCCTCCCAAAAGAAGAAAACGACAATAGCTCCCTATAGGTGGCAGTAGAGAGACAGTTTCTTTCCTTCCTACATTCTTCTCTTCTTATATAATTGTGTCATGCTCCGCCCCCATGATTCTCTTTATTGGGTACTACAGAGAGAGGAGGACATCTTTGTCCTGCCTCGCGACGCATAGAAAGAAGCTGGGGCCGCATAAAGAAGACATGGGGGAGGGGGATGCACCATTACGAGAAGAGCCAAAACAGAGAAAATAATTACTTATTTGTTACCAGGAACCGGTGAACTCTCCATGACTGGCTGGAGTATTTAAAGGGGAGGGGCCTAACTAGGAGGGCGGTGCTTAGCCTATAATGGTCTCCATAGCAGGCTGCAATGGAGACCATGTAATATAAATCCCAGTTTCCCGGTGTAATGGAATAATGATCATGGCCTGAAATGGGGAACACATGAAGATGAAGAGCGGGAGCCATGAAATTAGGTCACGACTCCGTCAGTGGTGCAGAGTCCTGTATAGTCACCGATTCCTGATCATCGTGACTCCCCTCCCCCACGCTGTAATATAACGGAGCTCTGTCATATTCAGCCGCTCTGATTTCTGAGTTCTCCTGAGGACGTGAGAAGATTAAAAGAGATTTTATTCATTTATTATCTTTTAATTAAGACCAAAGGGTCCCAAATAACCAGGATCGGGAGGCAGAAGGAATAATGTCCGCTCCCGGAGACAGGAATACAAGGAGCCCAGACCGGACGATGAGGATATTCAGAGCTGGCTATGCCTAAAAATGATCGTCTCCGAAGGGGCTCTCTATTAGATCAATGTCTGATTGGTGGGGATCCGACTAATGCGAATAAAATAAAGGGGCAGCAGCCTCCCCGCACCCAGCTTCCTTCAACTGAATGGAAGTCACAATTGTGGACATGCCCCTTTAAGAAAAGTCTATTGAATTATAATTTTTAGTCTTGTTCTGTAAAATTTAGGACAGATTGGAAATAAGGGGAGTGGCTAAATAATTTACGATGGTGGCGCCAAATCTATTGCTTTAAATGTATTACCTTACAACAGCCATGAGGTGGCGCCAGTGAGTTTAGTACATTGTGAGTTTCACCCAGTATATTATGTGGTGTGCTCCATTTGGCGCAGTTTTTGGCACATTATTCCCGGACTCCACGGCTGATGGAAATATTCAGGAGAGACTCCATCTTTTAATAGAAAAACATCAAAGTCCTCCCTATAGGAGGTCTGGGGGCCGCGCTGCTCGTACAGTCTCCAGGCGAAAGGGAAAAAGGAAGAAATTACATTTCTGATTCTTCAGACGACTAAATTGGCGACATTTATAGAGATTCTGACAGGGGAGAAGAAACCTGCGGAGGGAGAGACGTGTAACGGCAGAAAACTGCGCCAAATTTATCAAGAGGGTGTCTCGACTAATGGCGTACTCGACACCAGGGGCAAAGCTATAGTCGCACCCCGGCCCCTGAGCCAGAGAGGGCCCAAAAGCTCCCTCAGCCTCCTATATAAGGCCTCATTCACACAACCGTAGTCGTGTTTACGGTCCGTGATTACGGCACGGAGGGCCCGAGGAGAGTCATCCGCGGGCCGTCCGCAGTCACAGACCGTGCACACACAAGATGTGCATTGACTTTAAGGAGCCCGGACGGCAGAGGTGGCCCCTAAAATGACTTGTCCTATTTTTTTGCGGTCTGGGATCCCGGATAGTGACGGACGGTGGAAACCACGATCGTGTACATTGACCCATAGGATAGAATGTGTCCTATAATATCTGCAACTGCGGATACTGTGCGTTCCGCATAACTACGGTCGTGTGCATGAGACCTAAATGATGTATGTTGGGGCCCCTGGCACAGATTTTACATAGGGCCCAGGAGCTCCAAGTTAAATCTCTACTGGTGTTTTGTAGGCTAGGATCAACGACCTCGGCGACCTTCAACCCTGACTATAATATAGCATTAGCCCATCTGTTTCAGGGCGTCCCGGCGGGATATTGCAACACCCATAGGGGCTCCAAGGTCACATGACTAAGATTATGGCCAAAGACTTCTCTACCACTATCCTCAGCAGTCTGACATAGGCGCCAAGTGATACTTCTGCGGCAGCCCCGGAGCGACGTGCGCACAGTTTTTGGCCGTGGTGTCCACAATGTTGGATGGGGTTGGAGTTGGGGTGCTCTTAGATAAACCATGTTGAGGTTGCATTGCAATAGTTCAGCCCAAGTCCTAGTGCGTCAGCATGCCTTGGTCATAGCTGGTGCCAATTACCTGCCATCATTAGAGACTAGTCATCGGAGTGGGTGGCAGGAGCAATTAGAGCTCCAACAGTGACCTCCAACCTGTGGCTCTCCAGCAAGTCCCAGCATGGTCGGACAGGTTGGGAGTTGTAGTTGTGGAGAGCCACAGACTGGAGACCACTGATGTACGATGTCAATGAGGTTTCTATCTATGTGATATCCGTGGCACTGGTTGGTTGGCACTTCTGAAGATATTTAGACTCTCGAGAAATTTTCCAGGTTAATGTTGGGATGCAATATCCCTGCAGGGTATTGGAGGTCGACTAATGCCATCCTTCCCGTCATTATCTTCCCTCCAGGAATCTGCTCCTTCCAGATGGAGTTCCTCCAGAGCGTCAGTGGGCTCGTTTCTATGTCAAAATCTACCGCGCCGAGGGCCTCCCACGAATGAACACCAGCATCATGGCCAACGTGAAGAAAGCTCTGATTGGAGAAAACAAAGACCTAGTAGATCCTTATGTTCAAGTCTCCTTCGCAGGGCAAAAGGTAAAAAGAAAACGGGGTTTGGTGTCTAGTGAGTCATAGGTGGGATCTACTGCTCCGTGAAAGGAGGTTTTGATTCTTCTTCAGTGCAGTAATTTCTGGGGCCAGAGGGGGCACTGCTCTGTATCATCCTTCTACGACTCCATCCTCCGCTCTTAGATATTGGTGGTTTTAAGCCACACCCTTTCTGTATTGGTTATGATATGAAACCACACCCCTGGGGGTCATGTGAGCTGCTGGATGTCAATCAAGACTCCTCCCACTCTCATTTCATGAGGCTGAGACCACTCCCTACAGGGAATTCTGGGAGGGAAGAAAAAAATTTGGTTTAATTACTTTACAAGCAAAATAAGTGCAAACAATTTATATAATGGGATGTGAGCCTTGTACCGAGGACGTCTGGGGTATTTCAGCTCAGTCTGGAGAATTCCTTTAAGCTTTTCTTGTTCAGTTAGTGTCTTTTTTGCGGATATGTTTCCCCTTATTCCACAATCATTATGGCTGTACGACTAGAACAGGGAAGAGTAACAGCTTTAATAAACCCGAAATATTCATATACTGACAGAAGCAGTTATTTCCTATCCATCTAGCCCGGAGCCGACAGTTAAGGGCAGGAAGCTGCGCAAATCTTAATAATGTCACAACCTACCACAATTTCTAAATGAACCGATAAAACTAATTTCACTGTAACAAGTCGACGGCGGAGCCCGTTTTGTTTCTTCTATAAATTAACTCTGGCACTGGAAATGTTTTAGCAATTCATGAACTAGAGTCGTATTCCTGCGGGAGATCAATGATGATATTTTATGCTGTCAGATACTTAAACTATCCAGAGCTGAATGTGTCCAAGTCTAAAACACCGGCGTCAATAATTAACGGTATGAATGGGACTTGTTGGGAATGAAGCAGGGTTGCCCCCTGGTGGATATAGTGTGAACTACAGAATAACAACCTAGAGCGGTGGTGGGGGGGGGGGGCACATTTGTGACTTTACTTTAAAGCTGAAGGTGCATGGAAAAGAGTGAACCCACAGAAGTGACTTCTTGCTCCCCGTCACCAGTGTCCACACATACCACCAGTCCACACATACCACCAGTCCACACATACCACCAGTCCACACATACCACCAGTCCACACATACCACCAGTCCACACATACCACCAGTCCACACATACCACCAGTCCACACATACCACCAGTCCACACATACCACCAGTCCACACATACCACCAGTCCACACATAACACTAGTCCACACATACCAGCAGTCCACGCATACCAGCAATGTCCACGCATACCACCAGTGTCCACGCATACCACCAGTGTCCACGCATACCACCATTGTCCACACATACCACCAGTGTCCATACATACCAACAGTGTCCACACATAACACCAGTGTCCACACATAACACCAGTGTCCACACATACCACCAGTGTCCACACATACCACCAGTGTCCACGCATACCTCTAGTGTCCACGCATACCACCAGTGTCCACGCATACCACCAGTCCACACATAACACCAGTGTCCACACATACAACCAGTGTCCACACATAACACCAGTGTCCACACATACCACCAGTGTCCACGCATACCACCAGTGTCCACGCATACCACCAGTCCACACATAACACCAGTGTCCACACATACAACCAGTGTCCACACATAACACCAGTGTCCACACATACCACCAGTGTCCACACATAACACCAGTGTCCACACATAACACCAGTGTCCACACATACCACCAGTGTCCACACATACCACCAGTGTCCACACATGCCAACAGTGTCCACACATAACACCAGTGTCCACACATAACACCAGTGTCCACGCATACCACCAGTCTCCACGCATACCACCAGTGTCCACGCATACCTCTAGTGTCCACGCATACCACCAGTGTCCACGCATACCACCGTGATCACCATCCAATCCTAGACTTTCCATTAGATTCTGTAGTTGAAGTCTCTATGCTGAACTATCTTTCAATATATATGATGTTAACTGGTGGGGCAGACCATGATTTAGTTTTTTGCCTAGATAATGGGGCTACGTCTGGGCCATGTCCCATACCTTATCCCTGATGGCTCAGTGGGTTTCATAATGGCAAAATATATTTCAGGATAATAAGCTTGAAAGTCCATGGGGTAAAATTAATATCCCCAGTTGTTTAAAATGTTATCCCTGATGTCCAGTGGGTTGATAAATATATCTTTGTTGTCCAATGGATTCATAGTCATATTCCTGGTGTCCAGTGTTATATCCCTGGTGTTCAGTGGGTTAATAATGATATCCCTGGTATCCAGTGGGTTAATAAATATATCCCTGGTGTCCAGTGAGTTAATAATTATATTTCCCAGTGTCCAGTGAGTTAATAATTATATCCCTGGAGTCCAGTGGGTTAATAATTATATCCCTGGTGTCCAGTGTTATATCCCTGGTGTTCAGTGGGTTAATAATTATATCCCTGGTGTCCAGTGGGTTAATAAATATATCCCTGGTGTCCAGTGGGTTAATAAATATATCCCTGGTGTCTAGTGGGTTAATAATTGTATCCCTGTTGTCCAGTGGGTTAATAATTATATCCCTGGTGTCTAGTGGGTTAATAATTATATCCCTGGTGTCCAGTGGGTTAATAATTTTATCCCTGGTGTTTAATGGGTTAATAATTTTATCCCTGTTGTCCAGTGGGTTAATAATTATATCCCTGGTGTCTAGTGGGTTAATAATTATATCCCTGGTGTCCAGTGGGTTAATAATTTTAACGCTGGTGTCCAGTGGGTTAATAATTTTATCCCTGATGTCCAGTGGGTTAATCATTTTATCCCTGGTGTCTAGTGGTCATTAACCAGTTAAGTTCCTGCTCTAAAAATCCTAGTACCCAAAGTTGTAGAAAACGTCAGTCTTTATAGGTAAGTTGAGTCTAAACGATGGTCAGATAATGAATTCTCCTCAAGTTTGGAAACAAATATATGTGAAGATTACAGTTTATTATAATTGTCCCTGATGTTCTACAAGAACCACGAATCTTTCCTTTATCGGGTGGTCGTTGTGTCCGGCAGGGTAAGACATCGGTACAGAAGAGCAGCTATGAGCCCATGTGGAACGAGCAGATAATATTTACAGAGATGTTTCCGCCTCTGTGCAAAAGAATGAAGATCCAGATCAGGGACTCGGACAAGGTGAATGATGTGGCCATCGGGACCCATTTCATAGACCTGCGAAAAATCTCCAACGAGGGCGACAAAGGTAACGCTGCTGCGCTTTATGTGACGCCAAAGTCATCAGTAGAAGAGTCATAGTAAAATCCAGTCTGGATGAAAGCCCCGTCCAGCTGGAAAAGCACAAACATCAATGTGAACGGCCATTTTCTATATGTAACTGTTCCTGTGCCCCTCCCTTTATGTAAATGTGTTGTCACAAGTACAACCCACTACTGTGATCACAGGTGCTTTTCTAGCTGTAAGATCATCTCTATAGAGACATTTATACATTAGGGGTAGACAACTTGATCAAATGGCATCCTGCTGCTAGGAACCCCGGCGATCAGCTGTTAACTGTGGAAGAATACTGCAGCACCACCACAGGTGAAATGAAGCATTACACAGTGTTCATTGAAATGAATGGGTTCTCACTGTAATCCATGGACATGGAGGTTCCTCCTAAAGGAGAGAAGGTTTATGTAGACGCGCTATATGGGATTCCCAAACCAAATAACCCCTTTAACTATTTTTGCTGGAAGCCGCCATGGGGATCTTAATGAATTTTGAAGAAAATGTGTCCTAATAAGGACAGGGACTCTACCAGAAATAATGAGGGAGCCCCATTAGTGAGGAGCCCCCCTACTGGGGTGTCTTACTCCATCACATGATAGTAAGGTTTCTCATTTATGTTGTGTAATATAAGCAAAACTAAGTGACACCTTCTGCCTCGTCTACAGGATTCCTCCCAACACTGGGCCCGGCCTGGGTGAACATGTATGGCTCTACCCGGAATTACACACTGATGGACGAACACCAGGATCTGAACGAGGGGCTTGGAGAGGGGGTCTCCTTCCGCGCCCGCTTACTGCTGAGTCTTGCAGTGGAGATTTTAGACACCAGTTCTCCCGAGCTTACCAGTTCGACGGATGTGCAGGTTGAGGGAGCGCCCCCTGTGGCTGATGTAAGAGTTGCTGAATATATATGCTCTATATCAGTCGTCTCCAACCTGTGGTTCTCCAGCTGATGTGTCATGACTACAGCCACCACTAGAGGGAGCTCACTATGTTATTATTGATGTCAATGTATGAGCGGTATGCAATCAGCTCCTGAGCTCCCCCTAGTGGCTACAGGTAGACACAAGTTTATCATTTATTTGTATAGACATAGATGGGATTTGGAGCGCTGTATCTGAAAAACACCTCCGAACCCTATTCAGATATCTTAAAAAAATTATTAGTGCAGAATTTTAGGTCAGGGCATGCTGAGAGTTGTAGTTCTGCAATAGATGAAGAGCCACAGGTTGGAGACTACTGGTTTACCGGTGACACGGTATTTGCTATTATTGCTCACTATATAACAGAGGTGAAACGTCTGGTTGTTGACCCCACAATTCCAATCCACTGACGATTTCACTGATTTATCGTTTTCTCTCAGAATTGCACAGGAAAGATGGAGGAGTTCTTTCTTTTCGGAGCTTTCTTGGAAGCCACCATGATTGATCGCAAGAGCGGGGACAAGCCGATTAACTTCGAAGTCACAATAGGTGATTCTTCTTTATTCTTCATACCAGGCGGTTTTTAGATCCAACATTCTGTGCTGGATAATGTCGTAATATATATTTATAGCGGTCAGAGATCAATTTTTCCAACGCACAGCTCCAAATCCCCTACATAGACATAGTGTTTCATGATAAAACTCTGCTACCTGCAGCCACCACTAGGGGGAGCTCTCTGCATACTGTGTTATTTTTGAGTTTAAAGTACAAACATTATGCCGTGATCTCCGGAGCTCCCTCTAGTGGTGGCTGCTTTATAACATTGGAATGTATTCAATACATTTTCTCTATTTAGTTTACATATAGAATAAATCTGTATAGAAAGAAAGTTGAGTCACTTTGTAAATGCATATTATTATTTATCTTGTCCTGGAGTATTCTACTCCAGAGCTGCTGTCACAAATTTGCTAGATGTTAATGGAAGCAGTCAGCAAGCTGGTAAACAGACCCTCCATAACAGCTTAGCTGAGCTCCTATAATGCAGGAAGCAGTTAGTTTCTACTACATTATATGACTGTACATTGCCTGGTGTAAAGTCCACACTTCCTATAATAAAAATCACCAGAGCAAGTTCTGTGCAGACACTGAACAAGCAGGAAATGCTGTGAGACTTCAACTCTGAAGCTTGCAGAATTGTGAGTGCAGCTCTGGAATATAAGACATGCTGTAACTCAGGATCAGTACAGGATAAGTGTTGTAATGTATGTACACAGTGACTCCACCAGCAGAATAGTGAGTGCAGCTCTGGAGTATAATACAGGATGTAACTCAGGATCAGTACAGGATAAGTAATGTAATGTATGTACACAGTGACTCCACCAGCAGAATAGTGAGTGCAGCTCTGGAGTATAAGACATGCTGTAACTCAGGATCAGTACAGGATAAGTGTTGTAATGTATGTACACAGTGACTCCACCAGCAGAATAGTGAGTGCAGCTCTGGAGTATAATACAGGATGTAACTCAGGATCAGTACAGGATAAGTAATGTAATGTATGTACACAGTGACTCCACCAGCAGAATAGTGAGTGCAGCTCTGGAGTATAAGACATGCTGTAACTCAGGATCAGTACAGGATAAGTGTTGTAATGTATGTACACAGTGACTCCACCAGCAGAATAGTGAGTGCAGCTCTGGAGTATAATACAGGATGTAACTCAGGATCAGTACAGGATAAGTAATGTAATGTATGTACACAGTGACTCCACCAGCAGAATAGTGAGTGCAGCTCTGGAGTATAATACAGGATGTAACTCAGGATCAGTACAGGATAAGTAATGTAATGTATGTACACAGTGACTCCACCAGCAGACTAGTGAGTGCAGCTCTGGAGTATAATACAGGATGTAACTCAGGTTCAGTACAGGATAAGTAATGTAATGTACACAGTGACTCCAGCAGCAGAATAGTGAGTGCAGCTCTGGAGGATAATACAGGATATAACTCAGGATCAGTACAGGATAAGTAATGTAATGTATGTACACAGTGACTCCACCAGCAGAATTGTGAGTGCAGCTCTGGAGTATAAGACATGCTGTAACTCAGGATCAGTACAGGATAAGTAATGTAATGTATGTACACAGTGACTCCAGCAGCAGAATAGTGAGTGCAGCTCTGGAGTATAATACAGGATATAACTCAGGATCAGTACAGTATAAGTAATGTAATGTATGTACACAGTGACTCCACCAACAGAATAGTGAGTGCAGCTCTGGAGTATAATACAGGATGTAACTCAGGATCAGTACAGGATAAGTAATGTAATGTATGTACACAATGACTCCACCAGCAGAATAGTGAGTGCAGCTCTGGAGTATAATACAGGATATAACTCAGGATCAGTACAGGATAAGTAATGTAATGTATGTACACAGTGACTCCACCAGCAGAATAGTGAGTGCAGCTCTGGAATATAATACAGGATGTAACTGAGGATCGGTACAGGATAAGTAATGTAATGTATGTACACAGTGACTCCACCAGCAGAATAGTGAGTGCAGCTCTGGAGTTATAATACAGGATGTAACTCAGGATCAGTACAGGATAAGTAATGTATGTACACAGTGACTCCACCAGCAGAATAGTGAGTACAGCTCTGGAGTATAATACAGGATGTAACTCAGGATCAGTACAGGATAAGTGTTGTAATGTATGTACACAGTGACTCCACCAGCAGAATAGTGAGTGCAGCTCTGGAGTATAATACAGGATGTAACTCAGGATCAGTACAGGATAAGTAATGTCATGTATGTACACAGTGACTCCAGCAGCAGAATAGTGAGTGCAGCTCTGGAGTATAATACAGGATATAACTCAGGATCAGTATGTACACAGTGACTCTACTTCTTATGGTGCATCATACATCTGTAGTTCAGCTCTCAGGTAACTAATCAGTTGCTCTTTGTAGGTAATTATGGTAATCAAGTCGACGGAACCGCAAAGCCAAGTATTAGGAAGAAGAAGGACGGAGGTGACGGCGTGGAAGAAGAGACAGAACTATTACAGAACTCCAGTGAGGATGAAGCGGATGATGATGGGGAGATGCAGTCTGTGTCCAGCAGCCCGGCAATGAAGCCATTTATAACAGACAGGTGAATATAATGTATAGTGCAGGGGATACACCGTGCGCTGCTCATGTAGATCCCTGAGAATGTTACTCTCAATGCACAAGCGCATCCAACGCCATTTATCTCCTACCGCCATACAGTGCACAAGCGACATGTGAAATTCCTATACAATGAATACGATTTCTGGTGGTCACACATGCCCCCGCGGTGCCGCCTTCAGGGGTGGCATTGGTGTGGAGGTATCTGCTTGTCTCCGGCCGCCCGAGGATTACAGCGCTCGCGTTGACCGGTCTGGAATTGACAAACCTGTGACTTCTCCCTGACGCTTATCTTATCTCTCATCCCCCTTTTAGGAATTACTTCCACCTGCCGTACTTTGACAAGAAGCCTTGTATCTACATCAAAAGCTGGTGGCAGGACCAGAGGAGAAGACTGTACAACGCCAACATCATGGACAAGATCGCCGACAAACTGGTCAGTGGTGACACAATGTCACAAGGACTAAGGGTCCCACATGGGCCGAACTGACCAAACTGGAGACCCGAAATAAGGGGAAGCACTGAAACCAAATATAGTGGATATGGGGTCACTGCCGCCAGGGTGTTTACAGTAGATCTGTGAAGACACCACTGGGTTTTGATCCATCCTTCTCGCTGCGATCGTTCATGACTTTTATTAGTAGATCACATTTATCTATACAGGAAAACTCTGATAATCCGGCGTGACCAGCAGATTACCAGATTACCTAGGACATTGAAGGAGTTAATACATATTACATTCTCGGGTACGGGAGGAGCGAGGTGCTGTTCTCCGCCAGGTTCCCTCCTTCTCTCCACTTCGCTCCATGTCCCCCCCATAAAAGTGCCCCCTCCGTTCCCCTGTCATGCGAGCAGCACATTTTCGGCAGTAACTTTTCTGTTGCAGACATTTTCACACATCCGGGCCTTCATATTAGAGTTTACAAAGTATCGCCGGCTCATTATACGGCCATGTTCACACAACAGAATTTTCACGCTGACTACGAAGCGTTTTCTGCTTTGGAAACATCATGAATTCCATCGGTTAGGCTATATTCACACATCGTGATTTGTTGCAGATTTTGATGCAGATTTTGATGCAGATTTTGTTGCAGATTTTGATGCAGATTTTGTTGCAGATTTTGATGCAGATTTTGATGCAGATTTTGTTGCAGATTTTGATGCAGATTTTGTTGCAGATTTTGATGCAGATTTTGATGCAGATTGTTGAACCAAAGTCAGGAGTGGTTTCAAGAGGAATGGGAAATATAAAGAAGAACTTCTACTTCTCTTTCCTCCTAGATCCACTTTTTTTGGCTCGATAATCTGCATCAAAATCACCACCAAAACTTGCGATGTGTGAATACAGCCTAACAAGACTCCTATTGATGTCAACGGGAAACCGCCCCGTCGTTCAGACGAGGAAGAATTTTCAGAGGGGCAGAATAGACATTTCACTTCTTGACGCAGTTTCCGCTGAATGTTTCGCCGCAAAAACACCATTAAATGGGCATAATCTGCGTGCGAAAAACGTGGCCATAAACTGCCAAACCGAGGCATGAAACCAAGGGCTTATTCAGACGAACGTAAAATACGCGCGTGCAACGCGCGTGATTTTCACGTGCGTTGCCCGTAGCTATATTAGACAATGGGGCCGTGCAGACATGGCAGCGTTTTTTGCGCAGCGTTGCTCCGTTGCAAAAAACTCACGACATGTCCGTTGATTCACCGTTTTCAACGCATCACGCACCCATTGAAGTCAATGGGTGCGTGAAAACCACGCATGTCGCACGGAAGCACTTCCGTGCGAACTGCGTGTTTGCGCAACAGCTGTCAAAAGGATGAATGTAAACAGAAAAGCACCACGTGCTTTTCTGTTTCCAAGCATCCAAACGGAGTGTCTTTGCGATTAGCGAACCCCGACAACCGAAGCTAACTTCACCGGGTTCGGCCAAACTCGTTTTGGCCGAACCCGGCAAAAAAATTTCCGGTCCGCGACGTCGGGAGACATTCACTGTGCATGGTGCTGAAAGAGTTAAACTGGTTCAGCACCATGGACAGTGACTTGCGATCCCAAAATACATGAACCTGTAAAAAAAAAACGAAGTTCTAACTTACCGATTACTCCTGTCTCCTTCCTGCAGTCCGACCTCCCGGGATGACACTTCAGTTCAAGTGACAGCTCCAGCCAATCACAGGCCAAGCACAGGCTGCAGCCAATCACAGGCTGCAGCGGTCACTTGGACTGCCGCGTCATCCAAGGAGGTGGGGCTCGATGTCGAGAGGCGCGTCACCAAGGACGCGTCACCAAGGACGCGTCACCAAGGCAACGGCCGGGAAGTTCTCGGTAAGTAGGAACTTTATCTTTTTTTTTTACAGGTTTTTCGCTGTTGTGTTCGGCATTCACTGTCGAGGGTGCTGAAAGATTTAGCTCTTTCAGCACCTTGGACAGTGACGGGCGTCGACAAGCCTCATCTCTATGATGCCGGCTGCGCGAAAATCACGCAGCCGCGCATCAGACACGGATGACACACGCAGCTGTCAAATAGTGTTTGCGCGCGCAAAACGCTGCGTTGTTTGCGCGCGCAAAAACGCAACGCTCGTGTGAATCCGGCCCAAGGATCAGCCCGAGATTTCTGCCGTGGAATATCGTAAGAATAAACGTTGTTTACATCCAGTGGATGTTTCCTGGTCATGTGATGAACACACAGCTGCAGGGATCGTTACAAGACAGATCTCTAATAACTGCTCTGTTCGGACATGGTAGACATTTTCCAAAATTTTCACAGCAGATTTTTACCGTTTTCAATGTAACACAGGCGGATTTTGCAGCAGAATAGTTTTTCAGCCACATCTGTAACTGTAACGAATCCCACAACTGTGCGATCATCACGTTACCAGGACAGATTTTTATCCACTGGACTTAACAATGAATGACTGCAAGCAGAGATCTTAAAAACAGTGAGGAATTGATCCAATATTACCAGTTTTTATAACTTTTCATCTACTAGAACTGGAATATTCCTTTAAGTTCATACATTTCAGCCATGAGGGGTGTGTTGGATGATGGGGTGACCAGTGTGTTCATAGAAAGAGGGGCAAGCGCACCAGATTAGAGAGCGGTCCATGCGTCCAATTACATTCAATGAATTAACATTGCTGGGTAAGGCGAGCGGAGGTGGGGTGGGGGATGGTTGGAAAAGAATGTAGAAATTTAGAAGAATTGTTCATATTACCCAAGATCCTTCAGTTTCGGAACTATACAATATCACAGTGACTGTTCCTTGAACGCCATACATGTCAGTCTTCAGTATAATATACCTGGTGTAAAATGTATGTTCCCCTTTAAGTCGATCTCTATACTGCCCCTACAGGAGGAAGGCTTGAATGACGTCCATGAGATGATTAAGACAGAGAAGCCGTATCCAGAGCGGAGGCTGCGTGGGGTTCTGGAGGAACTCAGTAGTAGCTGCTTGTGAGTATATATCTCACTCTTATCTCACCTGACCGCTTCTATCACTTCGTTTTAGCGATCAGTGGGGATCTCAGTGATCGGATCACCACCGATCAAAACTTTTGACATGTCACTATGACATGTCAAAAGTTTTTGGAAAGTTTAGTTACTCTTTAGTCTTTTCCATCACTTACATCAGTCTGTCCCCCAGGAGCTCACAATCTGATTTCTCTATCTCTAACATAGACTAAGGGGAATTTAGTGCAAATTCCACCTCTTTACAAATATATGATACATATATACAAGGGCCGGAGGTCGGACTCATTACAGAATCGGGGAAAGATCCACTACAGGAGAACTTTTCATCTGGAAATGGAGCGTAGTGCACAACTTCTAATGAAGGAGTCTCCTGCGCTGCCCCTAGAGGTCATTCATATATACTGAAAATAATTAGTTCCCTCTGGCGATACTGAAGTAGAAGGAAATTAAAGGATCAATCATTCTATAAACGACCCCGTGTAACCAATATCTCCAGGAGATGACATGACTATATAGGAACCGGTGGGAGCTGGAAGAATCGGCATCAATCATTCATGTCACCGCGGGCGGCAGCCAAGTGCAGCAACTTATTACCGCTCCATCTCCAAGGTCACATTTTAAGGGACTCTGGTAAAATTAAATGGTTTAATATAAAGGGGCATTGATTTTGACCCTCTAAAACCCGTAAACACAAAGTGGCAGGGCCCTGAGCCGCATGGGAATCTGGTTAAAGGCCCCTCGTCAAAAATCAAAATGCCCCCGGAGGCACAGGACCGTTATTCAAGGACATTATCGGGACCATCACATGTTTGTTCACCACGTTTACTGTTTCTTATTTATTATCTATTCCGCTGTGTATTGTCATTTTATGTTTTTCTTTCTTTTATTGAATGTTCTATAATGTATTGATACTTTGTGTCACTTCATTCCAGCCGCTTTGTTACCCTCGCTAACAAGGACCAGAATCAGAACAGTCGCACCAGACTTGACCGGGAGAGGCTGAAATCTTGCATGCGAGAGCTGGTAACCCCCCTGCACATAGTGACGCCCTCACTGGTGTTCTTTACCTTTTTGTTGGGTCCTCACTCTTATGTTTATGTTTGAAGGAAAATATGGGGACGCAGGCCAAGACCATGAGGTCCCAGGTGAAGAAAAACACGGTGAAAGATAAACTGAAATTGATCCAGAACTTCCTACACAAGCTGCGCTTCCTGGCGGATGAGGTGGGATATTATAGATATATATGTACACTGGACGCAAACGAGCTATGACTCGTTCCCCGTGGTCCCGGTTCTCCTCCTTCTACCATATGGACATTGTGGTCCTGCACCCTCCCATTATGGTACCATAAAAGATGGAGGCACCTAAATGTGGTCCTTATTTCCTCCAATGGGAGGAATGAAGGAGACCGAAGAAGCACGGTCTCTCGATGGGGGGTAGGAATATAGACCTCATGGGGGGTCCCATTTAGACTATTGCGATGGTCTCCTCCTCGGTTCTTTGTACACCCAAGGCTATGAGTGATGTATGTGACTACTCTCTATAATGTGGAGTGATGTATGTGACTACTCTCTATAATGGGGGTCAATGGAAATTGCTTGTCCCTACAGCCCCAGCACAGTATCCCCGATATCTTCGTATGGATGATGAGCAATAATAAACGCATCGCCTACGCCCGCATTCCCTCCAAAGACATCCTGTACTCCATTGTGGATGAGGAGACTGGAAAGGATTGTGGGAAAGTCAAGAGTGTCTTCCTCAAGGTAAGTGGTGCCATCTGGATGAGCAGAGATTCATGGATGACTAGAGGTTGCAGACTCGATACGTGGACACACGGTAGCTGCAAAGTCGTTATCATAGTAAGGGAAGATCTGAAAGTCTCCAAAAAAATGCAATATAAATGTATCAATAAAGGCTGCTCCATATGTGGACTAAGTTACCTGTAAAGCTCCTTGGAGAACAGCCATATCCATTCATATGTAATGCAGAGAGATTATGTTCTTGTCTTTTCCATCCATTAAGTTGCCCGGTAAACGAGGCTTCGGCCCCGCTGGTTGGACAGTACAAGCCAAGATGGAGGTCTACATGTGGCTAGGACTCAACAAACAGAGGAAGGACTTCCTGTGTGGTCTTCCATGTGGATTTGAAGAAATTAAAGCGGCGAAGGGACCTGGATTACAATGCTTCCCTCCAATCAGCCTCAGTTATACAAGTAAGTACCGATACGAAGAAGACCAACACCATCTAACCCCGGGTTACGAGTCAATGGTCTCTCAGCCTATCTGTGACCTATCACGTAAAGGATACCATAGAGGCAGCCTATGTAGAAGCTATAGGAGCCATGAATTTAGAGGGCAACAGCTCAGTTTTCCCACCCCCTTTAAGTTGGGGGATGGGGAGACAATTGGCTCTCCGCCTTTACAGGTGCAATCAGAGGACAAGGAATGCAACCTGAGGGTCAGGCTACTCTTCTCTCCACCAAGGAATGGGAAGGAGGGGTATAAACAAGTCTTGGGCCCTACTGTTAAGAGATGGTAGTATTTGGTGGTGGTGGTATGAACCAGCAGAAGGAATGTGCCCACATTTTGACTTTGCTATAGCTTCCCCTTTCCTCTATGAACGCCCTTGTGTCCATGTCTCGAGTCTGGCTCAGTATCTTATGTGTGTCTTCCAGAGAAGCAAGTTTTCCAGTTGCGGGCGCACATGTACCAGGCTCGCAGTTTGTTTGCTGCCGACAGCAGTGGCCTCTCTGATCCATTTGCCCGAGTCTTCTTCAACACTCAGAGCCAGTGCACAGAGGTGAGGCCAGACCAGATCGTTACCCCTTCACGTCCGCGTACTTTGGGTGGAGACCTAAGTGTCACATTCTCATTTTAATCTTTTTCTACCTCAGGTGCTCAATGAGACCCTGTGCCCAACATGGGACCAGTTACTGGTGTTTGACAACGTGGAACTCTACGGAGAAGCACATGAGATGCGAGACGATCCCCCTATCATAGTCATTGAGATCTACGATCAAGACACTGTGGTAAGAACCATTAACTTTTTATTTATTTTATTAGTTACTTCTCCCTAAAAAACAAATTATTGACAGACTCTAAAAAAGAACAAATAGAGATAATGGAGCAGTAGTTTCTATTATTTGATTTTCGCATGGACGGGGCAATGAAGACGTCTTCAAGGTTGACAATCATTTTGGGTTCAATTATCTTAATATCGTTTTTTAGGGCAAGGCCGACTTCATGGGCAGGACGTTTGCTAAACCAGTAGTAAAAATGGCCGATGAGAGGTATTGTCCACCCCGGTTCCCACCACAATTGGAATATTACCAGATATACCGTGGGAACTCAACTGCCGGAGACCTGTTGGCGGCCTTCGAGCTACTCCAGGTATGGAATGATCACCAAGAAGTTCCCAAGATGATTTTGATTATACAGAATATGTTGCATGTTGGCTTAGACCCAAGGATGAATTGGACGAGTAGGGGATCCCCGGGGGGGTTCCATGTTCCAGCATGACAATAGGCACGACCACACTGAAGCTCATGAGGTCTAACAATGGACATCCACATCATAAGTTGACCCTTGAACCTTCCCTGGTGGCTCATGAACTAATCGCAATGGCCACAATGTCTCAGCTATTTCAATATGGCCAGGGGCCACTTCAATCAAGTTGGTTCTGTGTCGTCTACTAATGAATTGATTATTGATCGCTCAATATCAATACTGGATGGAAATGGCTGCTTTGTTTCATACACTTAATAAATGTTGGATTATTTATCTTGTAGATTGGTCCCGCTGGTAAATCTGACCTCCCAGCTATTGATGGACCCACAGATATGGAAAGAGGACCCATTCTTCCTGTCCCACTGGGCATCCGACCCGTTCTCAGTAAATACAGAGTGGAGGTATAGAAGACTGTAGTGTCACAAACAAGAATTATTACCGTCTATCCTGGGAGGAATCCGATGTGTCACGATGATCCATAAAGCCCTTGTCTGACTTCAGACTTCCTATAGGACGTCGACAAACTTTTTGAGATCCTTTAAGAGGCACATAGGGTTTTCTGATGAGAAAAGTGAAGCACAGTGTTCATTACAGATCAGCGAAGTGATCCATATGATCCATATGATCTCAGACAATGTGCAAGTTGGCTGCTAATTTGGATATATGGGACTAGTCAAATCGAATAACCGGCACTAAATGCTCTGGTCCTGGCAGATCTACAGGGGACCCTATAGAATAGATAAAAATGAGGCCCCTTTTAGGTCCTGCTTGAAACCACCTCACTGTTAACCACTCATGAAAGGAGGTCCTGGTGTCCCCATCCCATTTTTGTGATTTGAGTACATTTTGCAACATCCTTGCTGGCTAACATTTTGCACCTGTGGAGACCAGACTCCTGTGTGGGATCTCAAACCCAATAAAATAGGTATAAGACCAACCTGCAATGGGCCCCTTCTCACCAGGGGCCCTATAGCAGCCCCATGGTCTGACTCCATAGTATTTGGGACCATTGCTCTCTTTTGATAGGAGATATTGTAAAAAACACCCACCTCAACCCACAGAAATGGGCAGAGTTCATGCTAAAAAGACCTACACCCTGCTAATTTACCCAACTAGGGTGTTGAGCTGCCTATTAAATTCTCTGTCTTCTTCTAGATCTTGTTCTGGGGTCTCCGAGACCTTAAGAGAGTCAACCTTGCCCAAGTGGATAGACCAAGGGTGGACATTGAATGCGCTGGAAAAGGCGTGCAGTCAGCCCTCATCCAGAACTACAAGAAGAACCCCAACTTTAGCACTTTAGTGAAATGGTTTGAAGTGGTAAGTGGACACTCCATGGATCGGTAAACAATACAGAATAGTAAAATTATTTGAACCTCCCGTTGTCCTGTGACTTTTATCTATTGGTCTGAATCTAAACATCCTTCTGTTTCTTCATAGGACCTCCCAGAGAACGAGCTACTTCACCCACCCCTGAACATCCGGGTTGTGGACTGCCGGGCATTTGGCAGATATACCCTGGTTGGGTCTCATGCAGTCAGCTCACTGCGCAAATTTATTTACCGCCCCCCAGATAAGAAGTCTCAGCAGTGGAATATGGCAGGTATTGTTTACACAGAAGGCCACCAATAGTACAACACGTGTCAGGGGCTCATCAGGGCTTTAAAGGGGTTCTCTGATTTGGACAATCCCTACTTGTCAAAAGGGTCCGTCCCCCTGCTGGGACCTCCAGCGATCAGCCGTGTTCTGTGGGGAAATCTGGCAGTAAGTGATTTCCCTGCAGCACCACCACAGGGGAAAGTAAGCATTACAAAGCAGGACAAGACGGGTCCTCCAGAGAGAGAGACACTCTATGTAACCACTCTCATTGCTGACCAAGAGATGTGGACCCTAAACAGGGGACGCCCACTATTAACTCAGAATTCCCTAATGGGGTGTATGAAAATACAGCCATAGAGGTTGTCACTTCCCCCATTCCGCGTTGAATACGTACAGGACGGGAGAGTTCCTAGCTGGGTGGAATTCCGGGCTAGAATTTGTATAAGAACATACAGTAAGTAGCATTTTGGAGAGATTTCTGATTTTTTTTTAATTGTTAAAGGGGTTGTCCTATCATGACCTTTTTTTTAAAATCAAGCTAGCCTGGCGATCAGGTGATCGCTGGCGATCTGGTGATCGCTGCAGATCCAGCTTCGGATAACTCTGCTTTCTGGGGATAATTGCGGGGTTTTAAATAATGGTCATCTATTTAATACATGGATGAGGTGTATTCAGCTCCATATCGATGTCTTGCTTAGTCTTCCTCATCCACAGAGGATCTTCTGCTCTTGACTCCATTCTCTTATCACTTCCACCATTGACTCGCCTTTTATTTCCATATTCTATGACCTCCTGCTGTGATTTCTGGTCTTGAGTCTGTCCTTTGCTCTGTCTCTTTCTGTCTTCTGTCCAGCTAAATTGATGAATGGCTATATGGCAATGGCAAACGGAGGGCCCTACTCTCGCCCCACAGGTGAAATAGTCGTCAACATGGAACCCGAGGTGCCTATCAAGAAAATGGAGACTATGGTGAAACTAGAGGCGGTGAGTCTAGAAGGGTATTGACATCGGAAAAGAGTCAAATCGTGTCATTTATTGGGTTATAATCTGATGCTGTAAAATTGTGGGGGGGGGGAGAGTTCTTCATCATCATCTTCATCATCCCACCTCGATTCTCATTTGTCAGCTATTGGATGTTTACTTCATTTGTAGTCAGTAGAAGTTCACTCATCTCCTCAAGGGGTTGTGCATGATTCGGAAAGCATGGGTGCTATCTTTCACAAACAGCGCCACATCTGCCAAAGGGTTGTGTCTGGTAATGCAGCTCAGCTCCATTGAAGTAAATCGGGCTAAGCTACAATACTACATACAACCTGTGGACAAGTGTGGCGCTGTTTCTGGAAGAAAGGAGCCGTCTTTTACTAATCTTTACAACCCTTTAAGGAGAATGACATGAAACCACAAGTATTTATGGCACTTTAACTGCATATCAATTTAATTTGAACAATACAGGGGCAAACAGACTGACCATCTACTTCTATCTGCTATCAGCTTGTCAGTGGCAAGAGCTTTCCTCAAGGAAATATGTGACCTCCCCACCAAATATTAGTTTCTAGATCACTTCCCTACAAATCCTGTGTACCAGACGACTACTTCCCCACTTTCCTATGTACCAGACCACTACTTCCCCACTTTCCTATGTACCAGACCACTACTTCCCCACTTTCCTATGCACCAGACCACTACTTACCCACTTTCCTATGCACCAGACCACTACTTCTCCACTTTCCTATGTACCAGACCACTAATTCCCCACTTTCCAATGTAACAGACCACTACTTCCCCACTTTCCTATGTACCAGACCACTACTTCCCCACTTTCCAATGTACCAGACCACTACTTCCCCACTTTCCTATGCACCAGACCACTACTTCTCCACTTTCCTATGTACCAGACCACTAATTCCCCACTTTCCAATGTACCAGACCACTACTTCCCCACTTTCCTATGTACCAGACCACTACTTCCCCACTTTCCAATGTACCAGACCACTACTTCCCCACTTTCCTATGTACCAGACCACTACTTCCCCACTTTCCTATGCACCAGACCACTACTTCCCCACTTTCCTATGCACCAGACCACTACTTCCCCACTTTCCTATGTACCAGACCACTACTTCCCCACTTTCCTATGCACCAGACCACTACTTCCCCACTTTCCTATGCACCAGACCACTACTTCCCCACTTTCCTATGCACCAGACCACTACTTCCCCACTTTCCTATGCACCAGACCACTACTTCCCCACTTTCCTATGTACCAGACCACTACTTCCCCACTTTCCTATGTACCAGACCACTACTTCCCCACTTTCCTATGTAGCAGACCACTACTTCCCCACTTTCCTATGTACCAGACCACTACTTCCCCACTTTCCTATGCTCCAGACCACTACTTCCCCACTTTCCTATGTACCAGACCACTACTTCCCCACTTTCCTATGTACCAGACCACTACTTCCCCACTTTCCTATGTACCAGACCACTACTTCCCCACTTTCCTATGTACCAGACCACTACTTCCCCACTTTCCTATGCACCAGACCACTACTTCCCCACTTTCCTATGCACCAGACCACTACTTTCCCACTTTCCTATGTACCAGACAACTACTTCCCCACTTTCCTATGTACCAGACCACTACTTCTCCACTTTCCTATGTACCAGACCACTACTTCCCCACTTTCCTATGTACCAGACCACTACTTCTCCACTTTCCTATGTACCAGACCACTACTTCCCAACTTTCCTATGCACCAGACCACTACTTCCCCACTTTCCTATGCACCAGACCACTACTTCCCCACTTTCCTATGCACCAGACCACTACTTCCCCACTTTCCTATGTACCAGACCACTACTTCCCCACTTTCCTATGTACCAGACCACTACTTCCCCACTTTCCTATGTACCAGACCACTACTTCCCCACTTTCCTATGCACCAGACCACTACTTCCCCACTTTCCTATGTACCAGACCACTACTTCCCCACTTTCCTATGTACCAGACCACTACTTCCCCACTTTCCTATGCACCAGACCACTACTTCCCCACTTTCCTATGTACCAGACCACTACTTCCCCACTTTCCTATGTACCAGACCACTACTTCCCCACTTTCCTATGCACCAGACCACTACTTCCCCACTTTCCTATGTACCAGACCACTACTTCCCCACTTTCCTATGTACCAGACCACTACTTCCCCACTTTCCTATGCACCAGACCACTACTTTCCCACTTTCCTATGCACCAGACCACTACTTTCCCACTTTCCTATGTACCAGACCACTACTTCCCCACTTTCCTATGTACCAGACCACTACTTCCCCACTTTCCTATGCACCAGACCACTACTCCCCCACTTTCCTATGTACCAGACCACTACTTCCCCACTTTCCTATGCACCAGACCACTACTTCCCCACTTTCCTATGTACCAGACCACTACTTCCCCACTTTCCTATGCACCAGACCACTACTTCCCCACTTTCCTATGTACCAGACCACTACTTCCCCACTTTCCTATGTACCAGGCCACTACTTCCCCACTTTCCTATGTACCAGACCACTACTTCCCCACTTTCCTATGTACCAGACCACTACTTCCCCACTTTCCTATGTACCAGACCACTACTTCCCCACTTTCCTATGCACCAGACCACTACTTCCCCACTTTCCTATGCACCAGACCACTACTTCCCCACTTTCCTATGTACCAGACCACTACTTCCCCACTTTCCTATGTACCAGACCACTACTTCCCCACTTTCCTATGCACCAGACCACTACTTCCCCACTTTCCTATGTACCAGACCACTACTTCCCCACTTTCCTATGCACCAGACCACTACTTCCCCACTTTCCTATGTACCAGACCACTACTCCCCCACTTTCCTATGTACCAGACCACTACTTCCCCACTTTCCTATGCACCAGACCACTACTTCCCCACTTTCCTATGTACCAGACCACTACTTCCCCACTTTCCTATGCACCAGACCACTACTTCCCCACTTTCCTATGTACCAGACCACTACTTCCCCACTTTCCTATGTACCAGACCACTACTTCCCCACTTTCCTATGCACCAGACCACTACTCCCCCACTTTCCTATGTACCAGACCACTACTTCCCCACTTTCCTATGCACCAGACCACTACTTCCCCACTTTCCTATGTACCAGACCACTACTTCCCCACTTTCCTATGTACCAGACCACTACTTCCCCACTTTCCTATGTAGCAGACCACTACTTCCCCACTTTCCTTTGCACCAGACCACTACTTCCCCACTTTCCTATGTACCAGACCACTACTTCCCCACTTTCCTATGCACCAGACCACTACTTCCCCACTTTCCTATGTACCAGACCACTACTTCCCACTTTCCTATGTACCAGACCACTACTTCCCCACTTTCCTATGTACCAGACCACTACTTCCCCACTTTCCTATGTACCAGACCACTACTTCCCCACTTTCCTATGCACCAGACCACTACTTTCCCACTTTCCTATGTACCAGACCACTACTTCCCCACTTTCCTATGTACCAGACCACTACTTCCCCACTTTCCTATGTACCAGACCACTACTTCCCCACTTTCCTATGTAGCAGACCACTACTTCCCCACTTTCCTATGCACCAGACCACTACTTCCCCACTTTCCTATGTACCAGACCACTACTTCCCCACTTTCCTATGTACCAGACCACTACGTCCCCACTTTCCTATGTACCAGATCACTACTTCCCCACTTTCCTATGTACCAGGTGACTACTTCTCCACTTTCCTATGTAGCAGACCACTACTTCCCCACTTTCCTATGTACCAGATCACTACTTCCCCACTTTCCTATGTACCAGATCACTACTTCCCCACTTTCCTATGTACCAGGCGACTACTTCTCCACTTTCCTATGTAGCAGACCACTACTTCCCCACTTTCCTATGCACCAGACCACTACTTCCCCACTTTCCTATGTACCAGACCACTACTTCTCCACTTTCCTATGTACCAGACCACTACTTCCCCACTTTCCTATGTACCAGATCACTCCGTCCCAGCTGGAGAACTGGGAATTTGTAATATGTCTAACATCTGATTATGCTGCTAGTTGTTGGACCCTCATTATAATGTCCTCGTGTTTTGGGTGTATCGCCGTGTATCACTGTCCGCCATTGTGGTTATTTATTGCCAGTAATCATCATGTGTTTTATCTTCCATCTCCCTCCATCTCTATGTGACAGAATTCTGATGCAGTGGTTAAGGTTGATGTGGTAAGTGATTATCTTCTAATGAATCACGGGGCTTACGATCGTCTGCGCACTGCGGGTTATATATGACGTCACTGTATACACTATTCACCTTTTATCTGATGCCGGGGGTAACACTCATGAATGGGCCTGATAAGAGAACGCATCCTGAGGGGCATTTATTAAAGGACAGGATCCACCCTGAACTATAACCGGCTCATTGATCTCGTACTGAAACGGTCAAGTGATCAATTGTGGTCAATCAGTAGTTGGTACACGTTGTTTTGCATACAGTGCATGCTTTCTGTTAGCCCCCCAATTAGAGGTTTATGCAGTGCACAATCGAGGTGCTACTAGGCATACCTCCCAACCGTCCTGGATTCAGCGGGACAGTCCCGGATTCCGGGCGGTGTTCCGCTGTCCCAGGCGGCCGGGGGTATGTCCCACTGTCAACTGCATCTGCATCCTCAGGACGTAGATACAGTTGAACCCAATGCTGGAGCAGGGAATTATCACCTCCCTGCTTCAGAATTAGTTCAGAGTGGAGGAGCAGAGGGAGCCCCTCCGTTCGCCAAGAACTCCCCGGGCACAGCGCTACTTTAAGCACTGTGCTCAGGGAAGCCCTTGACGTCACTGTCCATATATGGACATTGAACAGTGGGTACTGATTGAGCGGAATCCCCGTTGCCGGTGATCTGGCCAAGGATTCCGCTCCTAGAGGAAACCCTTGAGGTCGCTGTCCATATATGGACATTGACGTCAGGGGCTCCTCTGGCTGGGGATTCCGCTCCTAAAGGGAGTCCCAATGGCGCTATCTACAGAGGGGAGGTAGCGCTATCTACAGGGAAGGTGGCGCTGTCTTCAAGGGGGGTGTGGCACTACCAACATGGACACTGTGGCACTATATATGGACACTATCTACATGGGCACTGTGGCACTATTTACGAGGGCACTGGCACTAGGGGCAAATTTGGGGGCATTATACTGTATAAAGGCAGCTAGGGGCATTCTACTGTATGGGGGCATTAAGCTGTATTGGGGCAGCTATGGGGCATTATACTGTATGGGGGCAGCTATGGGGGCATTATGCTGCATGGGGGCAGCTATGGGGTATTATGCTGTATGGGGGAATTTGTTTTGGCATTATACTGCATGTGTGCATCTGTGTGGAGATTATAATGCATGGGAGAATCTATGGGGGCATTATACTGTATTGTGGCAGCTATTTGGCATTATACTGTGTGGGAGGCACTATGGGAGCATGATGATGTGTGGGCTGAACCAGGTGTGTATGGGCGGGGATTGGGTGGCGTGGCTTAAACAATAAAAGTATCCCTCTTTGTGATACTTGAAAGTTGGGAGGTATGCTACTAGCATATCCTATAGATTCCATTATATAAAGAGGTGAGATCCCATTTCCACTGGCCATACATCTGATCCAATTTGACAATAACAGGAATCCATGCTAAACCATAGCCACATAACACTTACAATAGGGGGTACTCACTTAGATCATCTGTAGGGCATGTCAGAAGATGATGATAGGTGGAATTGCCCATAGAAGATAGAAGTTCACGTGAGTTTATATTATTGGTGCTTTTATATATTATATACAAAGATTGCCCAAGTTGGATGGTGTCCTATGCGATACTTTCTATTGACGCCACCAATATGATGTACTGCCATACAGCGTGCTCATAACCATACAATACAGTGTCATACAGAATGGTGTCCAAATAACCGTGCCATAAGTCAGTCAAATTACACTTCAATACAGTTGTCTAAATAACCATGCTATAAAGTCCCACCACCATACACTGCAAACATATTACAACCATACAATGCTCAAATAATACCCCCATACAGTGCAGATATAATAATAATAACACCATTAAGTGCAAAAATAATACCAGCATACAGTGCTCAAATAATATCACCATACATTGCAAAAATAATATCACCATACATTGCAAAAATAATACCAGTATACAGGGCAAAAATAATACCAACAAGCACTGCTCATATAATACCACCGTACAGTGATCATATAATACTAACATATAGTGCAAATTTAATACCAACATACAGTGCTCAAATAATAGGACAATATAGTGCTTATATAATACCACCATACAGTGCTCACATAATACCACCATACAGTGCTCACATAATACCACCATACAGTGCTCACATAATACCAACATAGAGAGCTCATATAATACCACCATACAGTGCTCACATAATACCAACATAGAGAGCTCACATAATACCACAATACTGTGCTCACATAATACCACCATACAGTGCTCAGATAATACCACTATACAGAGCTCACATAATACCAACATACAGAACTCACATAATACCACCATACAGTGCTCACATAATACCACCACACAGAGCTCAGATAGTACCAACATAGAGAGCTCATATAATACCACTATACAGAGCTCACATAATACCAACATACAGAACTCACATAATACCACCATACAGTGCTCACCTAATACCACCATACAGTGCTCAGATAGTACCAACATAGAGAGCTCATATAATACCACTATACAGAGCTCACATAATACCAACATACAGAACTCACATAATACCACCATACAGTGCTCACCTAATACCACCACACAGAGCTCAGATAGTACCAACATAGAGAGCTCATATAATACCACTATACAGAGCTCACATAATACCAACATACAGAACTCACATAATACCACCATACAGTGCTCACCTAATACCACCATACAGTGCTCAGATAGTACCAACATAGAGAGCTCATATAATACCACTATACAGAGCTCACATAATACCAACATACAGAACTCACATAATACCACCATACAGTGCTCACCTAATACCACCATACAGTGCTCAGATAGTACCAACATAGAGAGCTCATATAATACCACTATACAGAGCTCACATAATACCAACATACAGAACTCACATAATACCACCATACAGTGCTCACCTAATACCACCATACAGTGCTCAGATAGTACCAACATAGAGAGCTCATATAATACCACTATACAGAGCTCACATAATACCAACATACAGAACTCACATAATACCACCATACAGTGCTCACATAATACCACCATACAGTGCTCAGATAGTACCAACATAGAGAGCTCATATAATACCACTATACAGAGCTCACATAATACCAACATACAGAACTCACATAATACCACCATACAGTGCTCACCTAATACCACCATACAGTGCTCAGATAGTACCAACATAGAGAGCTCATATAATACCACTATACAGAGCTCACATAATACCAACATACAGAACTCACATAATACCACCATACAGAGCTCACATAATACCACCATACAGTGCTCAGATAGTACCAACATAGAGAGCTCATATAATACCACAATACTGTGCTCAAATAACAGCTAATATTCACAGTAACATTAAGATAATCTGTACGTGGGGGTCACTAGCTTGGGGTGCCAGGCCATCTGTGGGACTTTGTTTATATACATATTGTTAAGAAAACTGTAATAATTGTCAAATTAGTTTGTGGTTCAGTAGTTGGGACCACCAACGATCATATGAACAACGGTCCACGAGTGCCGTCACTCAAATGGAAAGGACGATGCATGCACCGCTCTATTGTAAATGGGGACTGGAAAATATCTATTCAGACCTCATTGGAAATCATTACCAAAATCCCGGCTTTTAGATACAATGACTCCTACCCAGCTGTAGTCTCTCCCATAATGCCAATGGGTGAGTGATGGGACTAATGTTTAATTCAACTTTACATTTGGATGAACCTATCAGATGAGCTTGGACTACCCATGTCTTTGGGCTTGTTGCAGCTGCCTGGCATTGGTTGCAGCCTCCTGAGACCCCTCATCACTTATGTTCTGTAATATCTATTAATAAATATTTTCCCAGAATGAGGAAGAAAAGGAAAAGAAGAAGAAAAAGAAGAAAGGAGAGGAGATAGAAGAGGAGGAGCCTGATGAAAGCATGCTGGACTGGTGGTCCAAGTACTTCGCCTCCATCGAGACCCTAAAAGAGGTGACACGTGATTGGCTGTTACTAACCCCATTCATCGCTCACTATAATGCCAGCGACGTTCTGTACTTATCTTATTAAAGCAGACGAGGCTCACACTAAAACTGCTCATTAAAGTCTATGTGGCTCTATAGAGCTCTATTATGTAGCCAAGGATCCCCTGTTATTCCTGCAGAGGGCGCTGTGGGGATACTACATCTAGTTGGGGGATCCCCACATTTGCCATCAACAGGGACACTTGATATTCAAGAATATACTGTCTATCTTCATGAACTTTTTGTTTCCATTTATTTTTTATTTTGTTTTTACCCTGTGTAGAATAAAAAACAAATCTCCTTTTGCTTCACGGAAACAGTCAGCAAGTTGTTTTTTTATTTATTATTGGCTTTATTTTTATAAATGTTATTTCTACTTAGTACTACGAGTACACATGGGTGGTGTACTGTTCTGAATGGCCAGTGAGTCTTATTGACCTATTAAATGGAATCCGTCAGTAGGTTTGAGGCCTCCGACAAAGTGATAGAGGGGAGGGGAAGGCTGTGTAAACTATCCTTCTGGCTTGGTCATGCAAGTTGCCTGACCGAGAAATCGACATTTGATTCCCCGTGGCGACGGTCACAAGTGCCGCTCTCTGCTGTGAGTGTCATCTCTGTTGGCCAATCAGGAGATTAGTGGCACTTGCGATCGTGGCGGAACTTTCCAAAGTGGAGAAACCCTTTTACCAAGCCAGGCTACAAGTACAAACGTATAAGAGTTGTTTAGCCTTGTGCACCCAAAGTACTAAAGAGAGACACAAGCCAAACTGATATCCCTCAGTGGAATCGAATCTGCTTGCTGATGGTTTCCAGACAGCAAGTAGAACATTTTTCTACATTCAAGAGTTCAAATGGACTGAATAATAGATGAAAACATCAAAAAAGCCAAATAACATATATTACTCTGACTAAACAGTGTAAATACAATATTGAAAAATCATAGGAGACAGTTCGACAGAAGGTAGTGCCCTTTTTGGATAACTCTTTCTCCATATGCAAAATGTTGTCTTCCTGCAGCTGCCACTAGGGGGAGCTCACTGCATAGAGGTTTTTTTTTACAGCTCTCATTGAACTCAATAATAAATTCATAAGCAATGAGCTCCCCCTAGTGGTGGCAGAATTAATTTCAGACTTTAACTTGATTTTTTTCACTGAACTGCTCAGAGTGGGTTTTCCAGGTGCTAGTAAACCCCTCTAAGTGCACCCCTTACCCTCATTAGCCAGGGAGAAGAACCCTAAAAAGAGCAGATTTGTCTATCAAGACCCAAAGCGGCCATACTTCTATTCTGTATGATTTCCTCAAATATTCCCACAAAAATAATAGTATATTGGGGGCCGTGCTAGAAGCGCCACCTCTCGTGATCAGCCGTCATCTAGCAGATCTGCTCGTCCCAAATGTAGTTAGAGGATGCCCAAATCTTGGTATTTAATAGTTTGTTGCTTCTTATTTAACTCTTCATAATCCTTTTTTTTTTTTTCCCCACATGCAGCAACTCCGCCAGCAGGAGGCGGCGGCAGCAGAGGCAGAAGAGAAGGAGGAGATGGAGATTGCAGAGGGTAATTGTAGAAAGTTTCTAGTTTGAAATAATTTTTGGGGCTCTGGTTTACAAAAAAATCTTTATTACAAAAATAATGGGAAGAAATGGGGATGGGGGCGTTATGCATGAGGAGGGGGGAACAGTGGGTGTTTTTTGTCCTCTCCCTTCACCTATGTTCATTCCATCTCCATGTTGTACAGCAATGAAAGTTGGCACTGGCCTTGGTCAAAAACAGGTCATCACCTATAAGGCTTCATATAGTAATGTCACGTCTTAAGATAAAGCATGTGTTACGTGGGACTGCTCCTTCATCTACATCTCATATACAGATGTAGCCAAGTTCATCTGGACTCTGATAACGTGCTGCAGCGAGATATCACACAACAAAAGCCATCGAAAAAGTCATTGAAAAAGTTAAGTTAAAGTTTCTTGCCACTGTGTATTTAATGCGTTGAGTCAAGATAAAGATGGCTACATCTGTACAAGTCATGTGCACAGAGCATGTGTGGCAGCATAAAACAGACCTGTAGGTACTCCATGTGCCAGTACCCCCATATAGTGCCGATATACGGCACCATACACAAATTTACAGGTAGCGTTTGAGGGTCTTGCCTATTGGCTTCTTCTGGATCAACGCAACAATGAGTTATATAGGTAGGACTTGATGTCTATCCTCACCTATGTTACCAAGGAACCGGGAAATCTCAGAGGAAGTCCAGACGAAGATGACTCAGAATTCAGTAGATTATAGTCCCAACGATACCTAGTTAGTGATTCCACAGCGGCCGCCATCATATAAACTGCAGCATGAAAAATATTTGGGACCGGTTAAATTATGGAATTTTCGAGTCAATGTAAGATTGTGTGTCATATACTATATGGTCAAAAGTATGAACCCCTGACCATCACACCGATATGAGCTTGTTGGAGATCCCGTTCCAAAACCATGGGGTTAATATGGAGTTGGGGTCTAAAACAGCCACCACCCTCCTGGAAAGACTTTCAACAAGATTTTGGAGTGTCTGTGGGAATTTGTGAGGTCAGGACTGATGTAGGGTGAGGTCTGGCCTACAATTGCTGTTCTAATTTAGCCTTAAGGTGTTGTATGGGGTTGAGGTGCGGATTCTGTGCAGCCACTCAAGTTACTTCACAGCAAACTCCTCATCCCATGTCCTTATAGAGCTCGCTGTGTTCACAAGAGCAGAGTCATGCTAGAACAAGAAATGGCCAGGGCAGATAATAATAACAACACATAGAGGTGACCAGGGCAGATCTAGCAGATAATAACACCTACAGATGACAGGGGCAGATCTAGCAGATAATAATAACACTTACAGGTGACCAGGGCAGATCTAGCAGATAATAATAACACTTACAGGTGACCGGGGAGATCTAGCAGATAATAATAACACTTACAGGTGACCGGGGCATATCTAGCAGATAACAATAACAACACTTACAGGTGACCGGGGCAGATCAAGCAGATAATACGAACACAGGTGATCAGGGCAGAACAAGCAGATAGTAATAACACTTACAGGTGACCAGACAGATCTAGCAGATAATAATAACACTTACAGGTGACCAGGGCAGATCTAGCAGATAATAATAACACTTACAGGTGACCGGGGCAGATCAAGCAGATAATACGAACACAGGTGATCAGGGCAGAACAAGCAGATAATAATAACACTTACAGGTGACCAGACAGATCTAGCAGATAATAATAACACTTACAGGTGACCAGGGCAGATCTAGCAGATAATAATAACACTTACAGGTGACCAGACAGATCTAGCAGATAATAATAACACTTACAGGTGACCAGACAGATCTAGCAGATAATAATAACACTTACAGGTGACCAGACAGATCTAGCATATAATAATAACACTTACAGGTGACCAGGGCAGATCTAACAGATAATAATAATAACACTAACAGGTGACCAGGGCATATCTAGCAGATAATAATAACACTTACAGGTGACCAGACAGATCTAGCAGATAATAGTAACATTTACAGGTGACCAGGGCAGATCTAGCAGATAATAATAACACTTACAGGTGACCAGGGCAGATCTAGCAGATAATAACACAGGTGACCAGGGCAGATCTAGCAGATAATAATAACACTAACAAGTGACCGGAGCAGATCTGGCAGATAATAATAACACTTACAGGTGACCAGGGCAGATCTAGCAGATAATAATAACACTTACAGGTGACCAGTGCAGATCTAGCAAATAATAACGCTCACAGATGACTGGAGCAAATCTAGCAGATAATAATAGCACTTACAGGTGACCAGGGCAGATCTAGCAGATTATAATAACACTTACAGGTGACCGGGGCAGATCTAGCAGATTATAATAACACTTACAGGTGACAGGGGCAGATTTAACAGATAATAATAGCACTTACAGGTGACAGGGGCAGATCTAGTAGATAATAACACTTACAGGTGACCAGGCCAGATCTAGCAGATAATAATAACACTTACAGGCGACCGTGGCAGATCTAGCAGATAATAATAGCACTTACAAGTGAACGGGGCAGATCTAGCAGATAATAATAACACTTACAAGTGACCGGGTATGGCTGAAACTCCTGAACTCAATATTTAGAAGGGGGTCCACAAACTTATAGCCATATAGTGTATGTAAATCCACAGTAGATGATAGAACAGAGATATTGGTAAGTACTGTGACTTCCACAATTCATGTATTATTTCGGTGGTGGTTTGATGACCTCTCATCGGACCTCAGTGTGCTATTCCTGGAAGAAGAAATATACATGGATTTGGAAGCCTGATAGCTGGCACGGGAGGTCCAAGGCCACCCGTGCTCCAAACTATCTGTCAACTTTCATGCTCATCGTGGTTGAATGTCTCGTGTTGTTGGTTCCTTCCATCTCCACCCAACTTGTATGATGACTCAGAGATCAAAATTGATGAATCTCCTATGAAAGGCTCAAAGGGGCAGATGAAGAACAAAGATAAGTCGAAGGTGCCGAAAGAGGACAAGAAAAAGAAACTGCTAGCCGAGCAAGCCGAGAAGAAGAACAAGCAGAAAATTGATGAGTTAAAGGTAAGTCTATCTATCTAACTATCTATCTATCTATCTATCTATCTATCTATCTATCTATCTATCTATCTATCTATCTATCTCACCAGTAATTTCATAATTTGTGGCAAAGATTGGTGCATATTATGACTCCTTTTAGCCGCACATTTTCAAAACTGAGATAGGTGTAAAAAGTAGAAACACACATGAAGTTTGATGTAATTTTGATAGAATTGTTTTATTTTTTTGTGTTGTAAATCTCCTCCAATGTGTGGATCCAAATCACCTTCATTATATATATCCTACGTGGCCTTTATAGTAACCGTTAGCTGTATAAATGTCTACACAATAATGTGGATGGTGATTTGAATCCACACAATGTCCCTATGACAACACTGAATTGGCTGTTATGTTAATATATGCATATCCCATATCATATCGACCTCCGCTCTCCGTCCATGTACAATTCCAGGTGTTCAACAAGGAACTAGAGACAGAGTTTGATAACTTTGAAGACTGGCTGCACACCTTCAACTTATTACGAGGGAAGATCGGGGACGATGATGACACCGTCAGCGAAGAGGAGCGGATAGTCGGGAGGTTCAAGGTGAGTATCCACCAGATGGACCACCAGGTCTAATTTTTTCGGTTTGGCAGCAGTCCACCAATCAAGTCTGACAGAATGAGCTATATACCGTACAATACATTTCATACATCATGTTATTCAGATTACAGCACACCCAGGTTTAATAAATAATTTAAAAAAAGTCATACAAATGAAAACATCCCCGGTGGTCTGAAGTAGTGGAGGAGTCAATGTCACTAGCGCTGGTGGTCTAGAGTAGTGCCCCTTTCTTTGGTGGTAACTTTGAGGAGGAGATTAATACCTGGTGGTCTAGGGTAGAAGGTGTTAACATTATATTCCCAGCAGGTCTAGGGTAGAAGGAGTTAACATTATATTCCCAGGTGGTCTAGGGTAGAAGGAGTTAACATTATATTCCCAGGTGGTCTAGGGTAGAAGGAGTTAACATTATATTCCCAGGTGGACTAGGGTAGAAGGAGTTCATATTAAATTCCCAGATGGTCTAGGGTAGATGGAGTTCATATTATATTCCCAGGTGGTCTAGGGTAGAAGGAGTTCATATTATATTCCCAGGTGGTCTAGGGTAGAAGGAGTTAACATTATATTCCCAGGTGGTCTAGGGTAGAAGGAGTTCAT